>NC_052156.1:6364401-6460158 GCF_902713615.1 Scyliorhinus canicula
CCATCTCCTCCCCCCCACCCACTCTCCTCCCCCCCACCCTCGCCCACTCTCCTCCCCCCCACCCCTCACCCACTCTCCTCCCCCCCCACCCTCACCCACTCTCCTCCCCCACCCTCACCCACTCTCCTCCCCCCCACCATTCTGACCCAGTCCCAACCCCCTCACCCAGGCCCGCTCTCACCCAGGCCCGCTCATGGTCGAAGGTTGTTTTTTTGACCGGAAGCCTGTGTCCAGTAGAGTATCGCAGGGATCGGTGGTATCACCCTTGCTGTTTGTAGTGTACATTACTGATCTAGATGCGAATGCGGGGAGTATCATCACTAAGTTCGGAGTGGGCCTGGGCGAGGGTGGGGGGTGGGCCTGGGCGAGGGTGGGGGGAGTGGGTGAGTAAGACACTCCCCACCCTCGCCCAGGCCCACTCCACCCACCCTCGCCCAGGCCCGCTCCCCCACCCTCACCCAGGCCCACTCCCCCACCCTCACCCATGGTCGAAGGTTGGTTTCTTTGACCAGAAGCCTGTCCAGTAGAGTATTGCAGGGATCGGTGGTATCGCCCTTGCTGTTTGAAAATGAAATGAAATGAAAATTGCTTATTGTCACGAGTAGGCTTCAATGAAGTTACTGTGAAAAGCCCCTAGTCGCCACATTCCGGCGCCTGTCCGGGGAGGCTGGTACGGGAATCGAACCGTGCTGCTGGCCTGCTTGGTCTGCTTTAAAAGCCAGCGATTTAGCCTTGTGAGCTAAACCAGCCCCTTCTAAATCAGCATGAATACTGATTGTAAAGGGAACAACAATCCACATTGCATGAAAAGACAGTGCTGATTGTTTGGCAAGTGGATTCCGACTGGCAGAGGCATCGCCACGGGGAATGCATCAGGGAACAGCCAACTACCAAGCTTTTGTTGAAATTTGACAATGCCTTGATCAATCAGAGTTGACCTTCCTGGTTTGAATTTGTCAGTTAACTGTTCCCTAATACATTCACCACGGCAACACATCCACCAGCCACAATCCACCCGCCAACCACAACTTCACATCCAGTACAAATTGTTGTTCCCCTCACAATCGGCACTCTTGCATCTGTCTTGATGAGCACAAGATGAAAAGCGTCGACAGCACGTCTCAACAATACTCATGTTCTGTACCACCAATCGATTTTCTGAGTCATAAGCAAAGAGCTTTTACCTGCTGTTGTTAAGAATGGAACACTTTGGAGCTTATTTGTGAAAGAAATATTTGTAGTGTACATTACTGATCTAGATGCGAATGTGGGGAAGCATCAGTAAGGTGGAGGGGGAACTGATCGTGGTGTACAAAATAATGAGCGATGGAGAAGGGAGGAAACCTTTCCACTCAGTAGAGGGGTCAATAACCAGCGACATACATTTAAGGTGAGGGGCAGAGGATTTGAGGGAAAACCTTACCCCCGGAAGATGGTTGGAATTTGGAACTCGCTGCCTGAAAAGGTGATAAAGGCTGGAACCCTCACAACATTTAAGAAGCACATGAACAACACTTGAAATACCTTGGCATATAAGGTTATGGATCAAGTGCTAGAAAATAGGATTAGAATAGATAGGTGCTTGATTACAGGTGGGGGCACAATGGATGGATGGATTTGTTTATTCTCAAGTGTACCACGGTACAGTGAAAAGTATTTTGCTGCAAACATCTCAAACAAATCATTTAGTACATGAAAATAAGACAAAAAGAAAATACATAATAGGGCAACACAAGGTGCATAATGTAAATACATAGACACCGGCATCGGGTGAAGCATACAGGAGCTGAAGGGCCTCTTTCTGTGCTGCAAAACTCCATGACTCTGAGATTCCTTGTTCAGAAGAAGTCATGTAAGAAGTCTGACAGGCACACACACACATAGCAGTATGGATGTAACGGCACGCATGGTAGCTTCCCATTATTTTCATGAGATCAATTGCTGGCCTAGCCAGCAGTGCCTCCATCCCACGAACAAATACGTAAGCTATGTGATAATGACTGGAACATGTGTTTTTGTGCGTGTTGGTTGAGGGATAAATATTGGCCCCAGGACACCAGGGAAAACAAATGTCAAGACCAAATACCGCGGCTGTTGGAAAATATTAAACACTTAACAGCAAACGCTGAGCAGGTTTTATTTAATTGGCTCGTGGAATGTGTCCCCCTGGATGGTCAACATTTACTGGTTATTGTGTAAAATAAAAGCTCATGAGGTGGGGGTATCATATTGGCATGGAAAATATTCTGGCATAAATTAGTCTTTTTCTGGTTGGCAGGATGTGACGAGTGGAGTGCCACGGTGACTAGTGCTGGGGCCTCAACTTCTTACAATTTATATAAATGACTTGAATTAAAGTATTGTTGCCCAATTTGCTGATGGCGCACACATAGGTGGGAAGAGGACATAAGGAGGCTGCAAAAGGACACAGGTTAAGCGAGTTGGCAAAATCTGGTGTATAATGTGGGCAAATGTGAAATTGTCCATTTTGGCAGGAAGAATAAAAAAGAAGTCTGATGCCTAAATGGTGAGAGATTCAGAGCTCTGAGGTGCTGAAGGAAATAGGTGTCTTTCATGAATTACAAAAGTAAAATTAATAATCTTTACTGTCACAAGTAAGCTTACATTAACAATGCAATGAAGTTACTGTGAAAAGCCCCTGGTCGCCACATTCCGGCGCCTGTACAGGTACATAGATAGAAATTACAGTGCAGGAGGCCATTCGGCCCATCGAGTCTGCACCGGCTCCCGGAAAGAGCACCCTACCCAAGGTTAACACCTCCACCCTATCCCCATAACCCAGTAACCCCACCCAACACTAAGGGCAATTTTGGACACTAAGGGCAATTTATCATGGCCAATCCACCTAACCTGCACATCTTTGGACTGTGGGAGGAAACCGGAGCACCCAGAGGAAACCCACGCAGATGCGGGGAGAGCGTGCAAAATCTGCACAGACAGTGACCCAAGCGGGAATCAGACCTAGGACCCTGGCGCTGTGGTGCCGTGCCGCCGTATACAGCAGCATAGGCAGCATGTTAGAACAAATTACTCGAAGAGTGGGAGAGTCTCCTGGTCAGCCAGCACCCGCAGAAGGCAATTGCAAACTACTGAGCGCCTTGCCAAACATAATCATGAGCTAACACCTAGAAGTCCATGACATGGGGCAGCAGGGTAGCATGGTGGTTAGCATAAATGCTTCACAGCTCCAGGGTCCCAGGTTCGATTCCCGGCTGGGTGACTGTCTGTGTGGAGTCTGCACGTCCTCCACCTGTGTGTGTGGGTTTCCTCCGGGTGCTCCGGTTTCCTCCCACAGTCCAAAGATGTGCGGGTTAGGTGGATTGGCCATGCTAAATTGCCCGTAGTGTCCTAATAAAAGTCAGGTTAAGGGGGGGGGGGGTTGTTGGGTTACGGGTATAGGGTGGATATGTGGGTTTGAGTAGGGTGATCATGGCTCGGCACAACATTGAGGGCCGAAGGGCCTGTTCTGTGCTGTACTGTTCTATGGAACTGAAGAGAGGCTGAAAATCCAGGATAATACTTCAGAAGTATAGGATTCCAGGCATCTTTTGAAATAGATAAGAAAATAGATAAGAAAATAAATGTTATCTTTGGTGTCCTACTCGAAATATATTCAACCAAAGCTGATGAACTGAGCGAGTTGGCCACCTGCATCACGTCTTCATTTACAGTGCCCACCTAAACTTTTTGGACACTAAGGGCAATTTAGCACAGCCAATCCACCTAACCTGCACACCTTTGGATGGTGGGAGGAAACTGGAGCACCCAAGCTGGGAATCGAACCTGGGACCATATGGAGCTGTGATGCAACTGTGCGAACCTCTGCTACTGCGCCGCCTTGGACAAACATAGGAAGCACAATGCCCAAAAAAGCAAATGGGGCTGTATTTTAAAAATAATAAAATCCTAGCCACAAAATGGAAATAATTACAGGGTAAGTGGAAGAAAAGACAACTGACTCTAATTTTGCGTTGATGTTTTAAGTTTCCTTTGAGATTCTGTTTACTTTGATGCAGTATCCCTTTAGGGAACTGAATTTTTAATCAATCCCACAGTTTGTTGATTTAATTTTTTGGTTAACGAAAAGATGACACGTGTGCATCTTTTCAAAGCTCAATGATTGAGGGTGGTTTGGTTTTGGATTGCAGGTGGTGTAGGTTGAATAATTTCCCATCTCCAGGCCTGTGGGTGCAGTATTGCAGTAAGGAAAATGGCGAAGAGTGTTGGTGTCATTGTGGAGCAGGCACAGGACGGTGCCAAAGTTCTGAGGGCAGCCTAATTTAAAGATAGTTTTCATAAGACATTACAGTTGACAGAACCAACTGTTTTTGAGGTCGCAAAAGGCCATGTGCTGGAGTTGGTGCTGTTCCTTGCACTTTTGTTGAATTTAATAATAATCTTTATTGTCACAAGTAGGCTTACATTAACACTGCAATGAAGTTACTGTGAAAAGCCTCTAGTCACCACATTCCGGCGCCTGTTTGGGTGCACAGGGAAAATTCCGAATGTTCATTTCACCGAACAGCACGTCTTTTGAGACTTGTAGGAGGAAACCGGAGGAAATCCATGCAGACACGGGGAGAACATAGATTTGCACAGTTTCCCAAGCCGGGAATCAAGCCTGGGACCCTGTGACGCCATAGTGCTAACCACTATGCTACTGTGCTGCCCTAATATGCCATGTCTCAATCAGCAAAAAAAAACCCACAATGCAATGATAGAAGGATAGTCCAAAGACGTGGAGATTCGGCTAATCCTAATGGCAGAGCCACCTTTACATATTCCCAGAATCAAGACTACGGCCCGGGATCTTTGGGAACAGACTCAAGCAATTATTGGGAGAAGTGGATCCGGACTAAATGATTTTCAAACACAGCCTTGTTATTTCTGCTCAACAGTGACCCATGTTTTGGACAACCTGGACATTGGTGTAGGGTGATCGGAGTGGGAGGGTGCTGTGTTTTTTTGCGAGGTGAGGGGTGTGGTAAGGGCCCAAGTAAAATTATTGACTTTGTCTTTTCCCTTTTTTCTCTAGGCATGTGGGATTATAGTGGAGCTGATTAAAAGTAAGAAAATGGCAGGCAGGGCTATTCTGTTGGCTGGACCCCCAGGAACTGGCAAGGTACAGTAACCAGTTGGCTCAGCAGTCGCTATGTTCAAAATGCCGAGGGGATTTGGCCTCCTTTTATCCCTGCAATTGAGTTTTTTAAATATATGACTTCTCCAATTTGGCTTCAAATTAGTCCAATGCATTTGATTCTCGTAGAGCTAATCCAGTTGAAAAATGTACAGCTCTCAATGTCTGAATTCATTTTATATCTGGCTCAGGCCTGCAGTAAATCTTGTTGATTTTTCCAGTAGTCGGTGGGATTTACCACCATCGACACGCGAAACCTTGCTCATTTATAGAGTCCTGCTCTATATAAATCCTACTCTTTGACATATCGCAGCTCTGTTGTGCTGAGATATTTGACTTTTTTTTTTTAAATGTTGGTCGAGCTTTAATAACTTTTAATATAAACAGGATTAATTTGCTGTTTTTCCCCTTTAACGCTGCACAAGAGCACTCAGTGATGTGCTTTATTTTCCTTCCTGTAGACAGCCTTAGCTCTGGCCATTGCACAGGAGCTGGGAAACAAAGTCCCATTTTGTCCCATGGTGGGAAGTGAAGTCTATTCATTTGAAATCAAGAAAACTGAAGTATTAATGGAAAACTTCAGACGAGCAATTGGTGAGTAGAATATTTTAAAGCATTTCTTTGTTTGCATCTTGTAACCACCAGAAAACTTCTGGTGTGGCACTAAATTCTAGCCAATTTTGTGTAGGAAGTTCTATAGTTTGAATAGTTCAGTAATTTTCAGGAACTATTCCAAAGAACAGTGGCTGAACTGTTTTTAAGACATATTGTGCTATTCTGCTTAGCATTATATTATTGCTATGAATCATTGTTCTTAGACACTCTTTTGAATTTTATAGAATAGACTAGAATTCCTACAGTATATAAAGAGGCCACTCGGCCCATCGAGTCTGCACCGACCCTCTGAAAGACCACCCTGCCTAGACCCAAACCCCCACCCTGTAACCTCACCCTAATGGGCAATTTAGCATGGTCAATGCACCTAACCTGCACATATTTGCACTGTGGAAGGGAACCGGAGCAGCACGGTAGCATAGTGGTTAGCATAATTGCTTCACAGCTCCAGGGTCACAGGTTCGATTCCTGGCTTGGGCCACTTTCTGCAATCTGCACGTTCTCCCCCTGTGTGCATGGGTTTCCGCCGGGTGCTCCGGTTTCCTCTCTCAGTTCAAAGGTGCAGGTTGGATGGACTGGCCATGCTAAATTGCCCTTAGTGTCCAAAATTGCCCTTAGTGTTGAATGGGGTTACTGGGTTATGGGGATAGGGTAGAGGTGTGGGCATGGGTAGGGTGCTCTTTCCAAGAGCCGGTGCAGACTCGATGGGCCGAAGAGCCTCCTTCTGCACTGTACATTCTCCATCTGCACTGTAAATTTTATGATTCATTGGAGGGAACCCACGCAGACACGGGGAGAAAGTGCAAACACAGCACCCAAGGTGGGAATCGAACCCGGGGCCCTGCCGCTATGAGGCAGCAGTGCTAACTACTGTGCCACCATGCAACCCCCATGTCTCAGTGCTCCAGAAATCACGAGAGAGATATTGAATTCTTTACTTCCATTTCATGCATGGAATCTTGAAGCTGAAAGTAGCCCGTGGATGTGACCAAGAGCATCTTTAGTTTACCTGCATCTAAAAACGTGGCACTGTAATACATAGTAACCTTGTGTGTATTTGCTGAAAGTTGATACCTGTATTGATCACAATGAGGTGTATGTTTGTGAGTGTATAATTTAATTCCCCGTCAATTATTTTGCTTGTACTCTGGCCTTTGTGATTATTTATCACTAACTCAAACAAACTTAAAAACGGGGAAATGGTGAACAATTTAGGCTTAATTACTTCACACAGAATGTGATGAATGTGTGAACAGGGAGATGGTGGGGACAAATTCAAGAGGTAGTTGGATAATATTGTGTAGAAAGGCAAGTATATCCTTTCTTAAATGTGGAGACCAAAACTATACACCATCCTCCTGATGCAGTCTTACTAAAACTCTCTAAACTGTAGCGAGGCTTGTTTATTCTTGTACTGCACTAACCAACATTAACATCTCTGATTTATGTATGTAGTTCCTATTGAGCTTTGTTGATCGTTGCCTTGCATTATTTGAACACATTTAACATGAGCCCTGTTTCTTTCAGTTTCATCTGTTGCTATTTCAACAGCATTTATTTGTACCTTTGTAGTTTGTTTTTATACCCATGTGGTACTTCAGAGTTCTTTGCATTAAATTCACATGCTGTTTTTCTGCCCCCATGCACATCTTCAACTTAATTTGTAATTTCTGAGCAATTATTTCTGACTCTACTGCCCCTCCTAGTTTGGTAACTTTGGTAAATTTATCAAGATTAAATAGCATTTCTTAATCCAGATGCTGTATACGGTCCCTGGCAGCCTTCCGTCTCATAAAATGATGATTTGCATGGTAGAATTCCGACAGCTCAGAAGGAGGCCATTTGGCCCACCGAGCCTGCACCACTCTCTGAAAGAGCACCCTACCTCGGCCCACTCCCCCGCCCTATCCCTGTAAACTCATCTAACAATTGGACACTAAAGGGCAATTTAACATGGCTAATCCACCTAACCTGCACATCTTTGGACTGTGGGAGGAAACTGGAGGGCTCTGAGGAAACCCACGGAGACACTGGGAGAATGTGCAAACTCCACACCGTCACCCAAGGTCGAAATAGAACCCGGATCCTGGGGCTATGAGGCAGCATTGCTGACCACTGCCACAATGCTGTCCATGGTGGTGATCAACTCTCTGTTAAGCATTGCCTGTTGTCACTCAGGAGTCCTACTGTGACATGGCAGTCTGCTACATTTGCTGCAGAGGAAGACGGGGCTGAGAAAGTGCATGATTCTCTGACCTCCGTTTTCTCTGAGCCCTTTTGGTGGGCAGCTGAGGTTTTTTCTTTCTTTGTTCATTCTTTCATGGGATGTGTCTCTGGCATTTATTGCCCATTTCTACTTGCCCTTCAGAAGGGCTTCTAATAGTGGCAATACAGTGAGTGGTCGCACATTTGGTCGTTACTGCTTGAGGTGGAATTGTTTGGGGTGTGTTTGTTGGTGCATGAACAGTGAGAGATAGAAATTCTCTGATAGGGCCTGATTATGGCTTAACAAACAAGGAGTGCAACGATCAAGGGGCAACAGTCTGGCCGGGAGGACTTTAGAAGTGAGAGAGAGAGGCGGCAGAGAGCTCTGAGGTGTCGCTGCCTGCCCAGTCGTCTACTGAGCAGTTGATGGAGTTTCTGAACACCAAGTTCCAGCAACAGAGGCCTTGTAGCAAATTCTACAGGTTCACAACCCTTGGCAAGAAGTAGTTTCTCCTCAACTCCGTTTTAAATTTGTTACCTCTTATCTTAAGACTATGACCTCCTTGTTCTAGAATGAAAATGAAATGAAAAAATGAAAATCGCTTATTGTCACGAGTAGGCTTCAATGAAGTTACTGTGAAAAGCCCCTAGTCGCCACATTCCGGCGCCTGTCCGGAGAGGCTGGTACGGGAATCGAATCGTGCTGCTGGCCTGCTGGGTCTGCTTTAAAAGCCAGCGATTTAGCCCAGTGAGCTAAACCAGCCCCACAAAGGAAGCATCTGCTCCAAACATACTTTGTGCATACCTTTTATCATCCTGTATTCCTCAATTTGATCTCCCCTTATTCTTCTAAACTTCAAGGAGTATAGGCCTAAACTGATCAATCTCTCTTCATACGACAAACTCCTCATCTCTGGAATCAACCTAGTGAAAAATTCTTCTGTTTTGTTAACTAAAATCCAATGGCAACGCTGCAGACCGACCTGGCTCCTCCCATTATTGTATCATTTATATCCCAAGCATAAGGCATTCTCCAGTCTCCTCCCAGTAATATGTCCCAAGATCTGCTTAGCTAGGATGAAACACAATCCCTTATAAATCATCTGCACCCCAAAGATCCTCTTAAACATAAACAATATTCCATTAGTCATCACTGAACAAGTAAATGGTTAAAATCAATAGTTAACTCACCTTTATGACCCCTTAGTCACAGCTTTAGCAGACATACTACCTGAATGTATTTGAACCCACGGTTTTCAATATAATTACTGCAACAGAATATAACATATAACAATTTTCTACATTCATCACGCCTCCCTTCCCAGAACAATATGGTGGGCAAAATACAGCTCCATCTTGTCAAGCACAAGTAATTGGATGTTAATCCAGTATTCAGAATTTGGAATTTTGGTCTTCCACTCAGTGATGCTATTTGGTGGATTGTTTCAATTGGATGATTCTCTGGTTTTGCTCCTGATCTATTTTGTATGAAATGGAAGTAGGCCTAATGTGTATACAGTTGCCTTGTGTTTATTTTGTGCCTTTTATTGAATGTGGGCATCATATTCGCCTGTTTCTAAACTTGATTTCTTCATAATGGCATCAGTGTTTCAAAAATATCTTCCTTGGACACAGTACAGATGGAATAAGTGCCAAATCTCCCAGGAAAACTATTTGTTTCAGGGCTCAATTTTCCAGTCTAACAGTGTCACCTCAAATCATCTTTAAGATGTCACTGATTTTCCGATAAAACTTTCCGAAGTAAAGTTGCTCATGTTTTCTCTCGTGTACTCAAAAATATAATTTAGAACATTTGCTATTTATTATGCTCCTCCTCAGCGTCAGGTGTTTTTCCTACTGTGGCCTTCACCCTCAACTCCTGTACTTTAACCAATATCTCTTTGCTCCTCTGATTCCCTCTTGACGCTTTTAGAGTCTCAAGAGTTTTACAGCACAGAAAGAGACCCTTCAACCCATTGTGTGCACCCATCACGCATCTATTCATTCTAATTCCATTTTCCAGCACTTGGGCTATAGCCTTGTATGATATGGCTTTACGTGTTCAGCCTGATCTTGTTAGTTTTGGGAATGTATTTGACTGGCATGCTCAGTACAATACCTTTTTTTTTATTTAAAAAAAAAACGTTTTTTCTATACTGAAGTATTGTTGAACAAGCTCCCTCAATCTTTTTCCTATGGTTATTGCCTCATTATATTGACATTAGTCCATTTAAGTGTGTACCTAGGCCCTAGGGTTAGATCATTCTAATTCCTAGAACACTCTAAACCTCATCACTCTGTGGTTGATGACTCCCAAGGATGCTACAATATTCCCTATACGTTTTATGGGTCAGTTACAAATATTTGATCGAGATCAGCATTACCTTTTTTGTGACTTCATTTTCCACCAGTTCATGAAGCAGCCATACACTACACCTACTAACTGTGACTCAAAACCACTTGGAACTTCCTGATTTTTCGTTAATGTTAACTGACTGGACCAACCATATAAATACTGTAGCCAGGGCAGGTCAGATGCTGGGGACTCTGCGAAGAGCAACTTCCCTCCTGACTCTCCAAAGCTTGTCCATCCTCTGCAAGGAACAAGTCAAGAATATGATGGAATACTTGCCTGGATGAGTAAAGCTCCAACAGCACTCAAGAAGCTTGACACTCAAGAAGACCATCCAAGACAAAGCAGCACACTTGATTGGCCTCCTCATCCACCACCTTCAACATTCACTCCCTCCATCACTGACACAGTGGCAGCACAAGCTGCACTGCAGCACGTACCATCTCCAAGATGCACTCCAGCAACTGACCAAGTCTCCTACAGACAGCACCTTCCAACCCATGACATCAACAACCTACAAGGACAAAAGTAGAAATGCATGGGAACACCACCATGTGCAGGTTTCCCTCCAAGCCAAACACAATCCTTTTTTAAAATAAATTTAGAGTACCCAATTATTCTTTTCCCCCAATTAAGGGGCAATTTAGCATGGCCAATCCACCTAACCTGCACATCTTTGGGTTGTGGGGGTGAAACCCACACAGACATGTGGAACATGTGCAAATTACACATGGACAGTGACCCAGGGCCAGGATTCGAACCCGGGTCCTCAGCACCGCAGTCCCAGTGACACACACACACACCTCGTTCACTGTTACTGGGTTAAAGTCCTGGAACTCCCTAACTGCACAGTGGGTGTTCCTACAAGATGTGGACTGCAGTGCTTCAAGAAGGCAGCTCACCTTCACCACCTCGTGGGCAATTAGGGATGGGCAATAACTGCTGGTTTTGCCAGCGACGCCCACATCCTATGGTTGAATGGAAAAAGTGAGACTTTTTACCCGACTGGAATGGTGAAAGTTGAGTGGATCAAATAGAAGTTTTCCAAAAAATTGTAGAAGTTTCAAGAGGTATCGTAGAGAAAGATTGTTTCCATTAGCTGATTATGATTCTTTCCATTCCACACTATTAGTACATGGAAAACTCTTCCACAAATGCCTATTGAAGCAGAGATTTTACTTTTTACAAGATGTAAAAAGCAGATAAATAGAGTTAGATTAGCTGGGGACAGTGGTATAAAATGATCTCCTTTGGTGCTGCAAATTTGAGTAATTATTTCAAGCTTTGATAAAGCAAGCAGGCTGACAAATATTTTTCGTCGGTTCCTGTACACAATTCTGCTCTTGAAATATAGTGATGGAACAAAATTATTATTCTTTGTTGTTTTCCAAATATTTTTATTGGCATTTGGAGTTAGAAGAACAGTTTTGCATATAAATGACAACACAATAACACCGATTTAAAGGTATACAACAAAAATAGAAACAGCAAGACATGAGCCTCTCGCTGTCAGCATAGCCATGACTGAGGCTCCAATATTAATTTCCACACAGTCATGTTAATTTTTAGTGTTTTGACTCATTCCGACTGGGACTCCTACCAGTTTTGACTCATTCCGACTGGGACTCCTACCAGTTGGCAGTAGGAGTTGCACCCAGCTTTACCCACATATGACCAGATATTGTTGGGATTCCTCCCCTCACTCGCTGATTATATATTCTTCATTGTTGACAACAGCAACTCTTGTTGCCTTTGTGCCACAAAACATTCCGATCCAAGCTGATGGTCAGCTTGCAGCCACATCTACTGATGCCAGTTTCCGGCGAGCCGTCGTGAGATGTGCGGGAATAAGCCAGGGCAGACACCCAGCAGACTCCTGGAGACTGATCAGGAGCTTGGCCATGGAGATTTCAGTTGTATAACCAAATTCTGTCACTGTGCACCACAAGTCATTGCTCCACAGCGTTGTCTGGGAAAGTTGCTTAATCTCCCCAACAAAGTAAGATCAGTGTTGATCCATTGATTCTGAGAAAAATGAAGCGATTGGCTTTGACTACCCTTTATGTAGCTGTCAAATTACGAACCCGAGGAGAAATAAAAGGAGAGAAGCCCACAATATTTCCTTGAAGTGATGACGTGCCCTGTCAGAGGTTTCAGTAATTCAAGCTTGCAGATGAAACCGTTGTCAGCATTGTTGTCAGTTTGAGAGATAAAAGCAGTGGAGTTAAATCGCTTATACAGCCAGCCTCATTGATAGGCCGGCACATTTTCTGAATGTCAGGACGAAGGAACTTTGCAAACAAATAACAGACCTAGTGAAAGATTGGGATGTTTTAGTGGAGCATCTCTCTGTTGTTTTCAGCCTCTGATCCACCTGGTTCGGACTAAATCCAGCTATTGGGCAAATCTCCTAATTTCATTCAAAGATGTCAGAAGCAAAGTCGGTGTTTCTAAAAGGGCTGTGAAATGTGGATGCCATAAACTTGATTGCTAATGACAACCTTTGATATTGAAATTCCGAATTGTCCACCATGCTCCCTATTCCCCAGGTTTGTTAACACATCTCCCTTGAACATGTCAGCCCATAGAGGGGTACGGTCACAAACTAAAAATCCCAGTACCCGGTTACTTGCCATTCGCGACATGAAACCAGCCGTGGGGGCGTAGGCAGCGCACAAGACTGCTAATAGAAAAACAACCAAGCTTGATCCCGCCATCATCCGACTGTCTTGTTGTTATACCCACGTGTACTTTCTAGCAGATGTTGGATACTGATTGAGAGTGGAAACACTGCTTTTTAAAATTTTTACAAGACTAGCCCAGGAGCACCGACTGAGATGAAAGAACAGCACAGGGCAGCATTTTGAACCTGGAACCTTGTAGTTGTTGCTCCACACAAAATCAAAAAAGCTAACTTCATGCTCCTTTGTGCTGTGTGCCTTATTATCCTTAATTACCAATGAGCTTCATGAATAAAGTTATTCGCCCTGAACAAGTAACATTTCTTGGTTTGGGGGAAACACTTTTGCTTCTCATTATGTTGCGCCCACATTTTATAATGCAAATCAAACCTACATACACATTTGTAATTGATCTCTAGCCATTCATTACTCTGTTTCTTCTCCTGAGTCTGAATGATAAGGGTCTGAATTTCCTCAATGTTGTGCCAGATTACTGCCACAACTGTGGTCTAGTCCAGTAAATGTATCTGGGAAATCACCAGGAGTGTGTTGCACTGCGTCCTACACTGAACTGAGATTTCCTGCTCGCTTAAGCTGGAACACAGGTTACAATTAAATCTTCCTCAACATAGAACATGACAGCGCAGTACAGGCCATTCGGCCCACGATGTTGCACCGTCCTGTGAAACCCCTCTAAAGTCCCTCTACACTATTCCCTTATCGTCCATATGCCTATCCAATGACCATTTGAATGCGTTTAGTGTTGGTGAGTCCACTACTGTTGCAGGCAGGGCATTCCACGCCCTTACTACTCTCTGAGTAAAGAACCTACCTCTGACATCTGTCCTATATCTATCTCCCCTCAATTTAAAGCTATGTCCCCTCGTGCTGGACATCACCATCCGAGGAAAAAGGCTCTCGATGTCCACCCTATCTAATCCTCTGATCATCTTGTAAGCCTCAATTAAGTCCCCTCTTAACCTTCTTCTCTAACGCAAACAGCCTCAAGTCCTTCAGCCTTTCCTCATATGATCTTCCCTCCATACCAGGCAACATTCTTGTAAATCTCCTCTGTACCCTTTCCAATGCTTCCACATCCTTCCTATAATGTGGCAACCAGAACTCAACACCAGATCCTTTTTTGCATTGAGGTGACACTGATAGCGGAAATACCCTTGATTCCAGCGTAAATGCATCTCATTAACGAAGCTTTATTATAATAATAATCTTTAGGGGCAGCACGGTGGCCTAGTGGTTAGCACAACCGCCTCACGGCGCTGCGGTCCCAGGTTCTATCCCGGCTCTGGGTCACTGTCCGTGTGGAGTTTGCACGTTCTCCCCGTGTCTGCGTGGGTTTCGCCCCCACAACCCAAAAATGTGCAGAGTAGGTGGATTGGCCACGCTAAATTGCCCCTTAATTGGAAAAAATAATTGGCTAATCTAAATTTTAAAAAAAAATAATAATAATAATCTTTATTACTGTCACAAGTAGGCTGACATTAACGCTGCTATGAAGTTACTGTAGACATCCCCTCGTCGCCCTGGCTGACAAACTTGTTCACTGGTTGACAAACCTGTTCTTGTATTAGTCCTAGACAATCACTGCTCAACAAGCATTATAGAGGAAGTGAAGATGCTGTAAGTTTGTGAAACGTTCTGTGAAGCAAAGACATCTTGTGGATTTCTTTTCTGTTTTCTTCCCCCGCCCAACATTTATGTGATTTATTGGCTGCAATTAACATTTCAAATGTTTTTTCAGGCCTAAGGATAAAAGAGACAAAGGAGGTTTATGAAGGCGAGGTCACAGAACTGACCCCCTGTGAGACGGAGAATCCCATGGGCGGTTATGGAAAGACAGTCAGCCATGTTATCATTGGGCTAAAGACAGCAAAAGGCACAAAGCAGCTGAAGGTATGGAAACTTTTAAGTGTATATTCGTCTTGCTAAATCAGGAGTGCTGGTCTGTATTTTTGGCAGAGGGTAAAGTTCGGGAAAGAGGCCGTATGACTTTTTCTGATGTGTATATGTTAACTTTGAATCTGTTGCCAAGCTGGGATGCAATCCATAAAATAAATCATTGTGTGGAAAATATAGGTGACCAGCTATAGAAGACATATTGAATCATACCACTCAAGTCATCTGACAGGTTTCTGAAATGTTCACCTGGATTTGAGGGGGTGTTGGACATTAATATTGTTATGGGCTTTTCTGTTGCTCGTTTTGCTAAGTGTGCTTTACACTTAATTGCTCTGTTTTATAACCTTTGCTCTAGAGTCGCCAGGTATCTTTATGATACGACCACGAGTTTCAAGTTCAAGTGCTGATCAATAACTCAATACACCAGTTAGTAAGGTTCAAATCAAAACACATTTATTATATACACAGTCAATCGCTACTCATGCATAAAATACTATTCACTAGGCTATTTCTAACACTAACAGGCCAATACTTAGCTTTGGAAAAGGGACCCACTAGGTCAGGGGAACAATTGGCCTCTCATTCGATCCTGAGCCTGCAGGCTTCCAGCTGGTATGGACTAAGGTTAGGAGCGCCTATCTCGTAACGTGCATTGACTGGACACTTACTTGGTTGGTGCAGCTGCTAGGCAACTGTCTCCGAGTTGAGAGTCACGGTCAAGAGTTCTTTGAGAGCTGCCAAGAAGCTGTTAGGCCGGTCTCTCCTCGCTGAGAGCCAAGTGCCAAGAAGATCGAACTGAACTTGGGGACTCTATTTTATAGTCCCCATGGGTTTCGTGCCCTTGTGGGTGGACCCTGTACCTGGTTCCAATTGATTGGACTAAGTTCTGATCATTTGAATTGATTTCTCCAATACTGGAGCTGTTCCCTGATCGCTGGGCGGTTCCTAAGTGTCCGTTGGCCTCCCTTTGTTTTGGCTCCCGCAGGCGCCGAGGAGTCTGGCTTGGCCTCGATTATCTTAACTGTTTCAATTGTTCCTGGGGATCGCTCATCAGTATGTAGATGGTCGTCAGTTTCAGTGCTGTCTGGGTTCTGCAAGTTCTAATATACAGGAGATTTTGCACCTGCTTTTTTTTCTGTCCTTGGCTGAATGTCCCTGCATTCTTAGCGAATCTCCATTTTAAAGTCGGGAAGTGGCCAACCCAGGTGGCTACATGTCTTGATGAACTTGGGTTGTGTCCCGAGGCAGTGTTTTGTGCTGTATTACTCGAGGGTGTTGTCCTGATGTGTACAGATCTGACAACAGTGATTGGAGGCAATGACATTAGAGTAGAACACCAAAACCTGACCGACAAGGAGAAGGAGACTGAGTTGTAACTTCATGTGAAGGTGGATGGAGAGTGCTTTTTTTTTCAATCCAGGAAAGTATTTGAAGCTTGAACAATAAATCCAAATTTTATTTGCTCAGTCACTGACTTTTACTTGCTAGCAGCCTGAATGGCAGAATCTAATTGAACTTGAAATGCTGCAATAAATGAATATATATTCACTGACCGAGAGAATGTGTCTTATTCCATTAACATAACCCAATTGTACTACTTATTTGGCCTGACATGCAATAAGGACCAACTGAAAACACTGTGCACCTTGATTTTTAACGAAGCAGTCTGGCCTTTCACAGTGTACGTTTACATTATCAGAAGCCATCATTTGTGTACTGACTTACTAAAGCATTCCTGGCCAGCGTTTCCATTGATTAAGAAACCTAAGTGACAGGCCACAGCCTTGTTTGTGGAACAAGGTTGATGAGATAGCTGCAAAAATCAATTGGCTGTCAATCAGTTGATGCAAAACTTTGAAATTTAAAATGTATGAGGACTGTAAATTGCTATGTATTGGTCAATAAATAAGTTATAATTTCAACTATTTCTACTTGGGCTGCTATGTTTCTCTTTCCAGACCACCTGCCTTTTACTCCTCTAGAAAGTGCTGTCTCTCTCGCCCAGGTATCCGAATGGCCATTCTTCATATGTAATCCTAGACAATGAGTCGTGCAGACTATTTACCACGACCAAACCTGATACTGTCACACAATGTCTGAACACTATTTCCAGCAGGATTGCCTGGATCATGAGGAGAAGGAACTCTGGCCCTTCACTAGAGCAAAATAAATTGTACCACTACTTGACATCAGGCAACTCAACAGAATATCGATTGAACATAGAACTATCAATGTTCAAAAACATGTCGGGCAGTGCTTTTACTTTCACTGATGTGGCGATGCCGTGTGCGTTAGGCTGGGGTGAGCACAGTAAGAAGTCTTAAAACATCAGGTTAAAGTCCCAACACGTTTGTTTCAAATCACTAGCTTTCGGAGCGCAGCTCCTTTCTCGGGTGAATCCTGATGAAGGAAGCTGCACTCCGAAAGCTAGTGATTCAAAACAAACCTGTTGGACTTTAACCTGGTGTTGTAAGATTTCTTACTTTACTCACTGGTATTGATGGAGCCCAGTTTTTAAAAACATGTGATGTTATGTCAGCAAATAAACATCTAAGTCTCTGTTTTGGCTTGGCTTTATGGACAGGTTATTAATTAATTTTCATGGAAGGTTAAGGATGACTATGTTTTTGTGTATTTTCTTTTCTCAGATATCTTAATGCTGTACTTCTAATGTCTGTTTCAGCTTGACCCTAGCATCTACGAGAGCCTGCAGAAGGAGCGTGTTGAAGTTGGAGATGTGATTTACATTGAAGCAAATAGCGGGGCTGTGAAGGTAGAAATGTTTCTAAATGGTTTCCGAAATCAGGGTCAAGTTGTTGACGTGGGATTAAATAGCTTCACACATGGATCTTTGACCACAAGGTTAATTGGGACTCGAGCAGATTGGCTCGACTGTGATGCTCAACACAGTTGAATAGTATGCCAATGCGAAATGTCTGGATTTAGCATATGAAGAACACTTGCAAGGTGGTGTCTGGTCATGTAGGACCCATACTCTGGCAGGTATCAATGCCTTCACAAGCGTGTAAAAAGGGGGAAAAAATGGCAAACGGGAAAATTGTATAACCTAAATTTAATTGCCTACTCTTTATTTTCAGCATTATTTTTAATCTGTGCATTAGTTAGTTGATCATGGGTAAAGGGGCTTTAAATGATTAATGAAAGGTGCGGTACATTTTATGAAAACAGGTTATCACTTGCTGGGGCATCCAGCTACAAAGCAATTTTAACATGTTCAGTGAACTGTAGTTAATGTTATCTGTTGCATCAGTTTCTTTAGTAAGGATAGCAAATTTAGAGGTAGTATTTATCTAGGCGAGGAAGAAGGCTGACTTACTGGGAAGCTAAGTGGTTTTGGCAAAGGTAGAGATGGGCAGGTGGGCTGGGTTCGCTTGCCAAAAATGAGAGAGACAGTTGCAATGTGTTGACAAAAGCCTGTCAATGCCATAATTGTGCAGTCCCCCACCCTCCAACTCCACTGCTTTTCTTTCAGCCTGAAGTCTGTCAGGTAAGCTGACAGCGCACCTGTTTTATTCCCCCTCATGCCGGACTTTTCTTCACAGAGGCAGGGCAGGTGTGATACATACGCTACGGAATTTGACCTTGAAGCTGAAGAGTACGTTCCTCTGCCAAAGGGCGATGTCCACAAGAAGAAAGAGATCATACAGGACGTGACACTGCACGATCTAGATGTAGCAAACGCAAGACCGCAGGTAATGAATGCAGCATTGCCCGGGTTCAGTCTGCACCTCAGTCACTTAACACAAAAGAGGATAACAAAAAGAAATTCCAGCATAGAATATGAAAACGCTTGCATTGGGAAATGCATTATAGTTAAGAATACTAAAGTTAATCAATGCTTGTATTTGCATCTATAAATTGCCTTATATTGAAACATTACAAAAATGAATGAACACGTTTACTTTGGATTTGTATTGGTTTATTATGTGGGTAAATGCAACAAACATTCTACGTGAACCCCAAGTTCTCTCAATGCAGCTTATAAGTTGAATGTTCAGTTGATCTTCTTTTCATAGTGTTGGTTATGAGGAAGCTGTTGGCCAGTTACCAAAGAATCTACCTGTCCTCACTGTATTTGCCTTTGAGATCATTAGTTTTCACCTCAATAGATAGAGAGGATCTGAGATTGACACCTCCCCTGAAGGGCAACACACCTAACAGGGTAACTAACACTTTTTATTACTGTCCAGAATGTTTGCTCATGGTCTGCTGTGAGCCCACAACCTTTAACTTGGTGATGGAGTGAAACCAACTTGTGTCAAGCTGATACTTGAGGCCTATACCAGAGAGATCTAGGTGTACAGGTCCACAGGTCACTGAAAGGGGCAACACAGGTGGAGAAGGTAGTCAAGAAGGCATATGGCATGCTTGCCTTCAATGCCCCGGCCAATGGGTATAAAAATTGGCAAGTCATGTTGAAGCTGTATCGAACCTTAGTTAGGCCACACTTGGAGTCACGTATTCAATTCTGGTCACCACACTACCAGAAGGATGTGGAGGCTTCAGAGAGGGTACAGAAGAGATTTACCAGGATGTTGCCTGGTATGGAGGGCATTAGCTATGAGGAGAGGTTGAATAAACTTGGTTTGTTCTCACTTGAACGATAGAGGTTGAGGGGCGACCTGATAGAGGTCTACAAAATTATGAGGGGCATAGACAGAGTGGATAGTCAGGCTTTTTCCCAGGATAAGGGGATTAATTACTAGGGGGCATAGGTTTAAGGTGCGAGGGGCAAGGATTAGAGGAGATGTACGAGGCAAGTTTTTTTTACACAGAGGGTAGTGGGCGCCTGGAACTCGCAGTTAGAGGAGGTGGTGGAAGCAGGGACGATAGTGACGTTTAAGGGGCATCTTGACAAATACATGAATAGGGTGGGAATAGAGGGATACGGACCCAGGAAGTGTAGAAGATTTTAGTTTAGACAGGCAGCATGATCGGCACAGGCTTGGAGGGCCGAAGGGCCTGTTCCTGTGCTGTACTTTTCTTTGTTCTTTGTTTAATAATAATCTTTATTGTCACAAGTAGACTTACATTAACACTGCAATGAAGTTAGTAAAAATCCCCTAGTTGCCACACTCCGGCGCCTGCTCGGGTACACAGGGAGAATTCAGAATGTCCAATTCCCCTAACAAGCACAACTTTCGGGACTTTTGGGAGGAAACCGGAGCACCCGGAGGAAACCCCCACAGACACGGGGAGAACGTGCAGACTCCGCACAGATAATGACCCAAGCGGGAATTGAACCTGGGACCCTGGTGCTGTGAAGTAACAGTGCTATGCTACCGTGCCGCCCATAATGCACTTGCAATTTGAAATTTGGCCTTTCAGTGTGAGTTGAGCTGTCAAATTTTTGTCATGTTCTTGTGGCCACTTTCGATTCTAACTCCAACTTTAGTTTGTGTTTTCAGAATCCTGTGTGTGTTAGTTTGTTTCGAAGTGTTCAGACCCTACACTAAAACCTGAGGCAATAACCCAAGAATACGCTCCAGTTCAGTGCTGAGGGTTAGGGTTTTTGGATAAAACAATTCACCTGCTTGTTTGGGTGGACATGAAAGAACTCATGGTACTGTTTGAAGAAAGGTAATGAGTTCTCCTGAGGTCCTGGCCAACCTTCCCTTCAGCCTAACACCAAAGTAGCTCAGTTGAATTGGTCAGTGATTTCATTCAGTTTCGAGGGAGTTGCTGCTATTGAATGGCTTTTCCATTTGCTTATGGTCCAAAAGTAGTTCACAATGTGAAGCAAAGAGTTTCCAAGCGTTTTGTCTTTGTGATGTATAACATGGGGCCTCTGTTGACCATAAGTGTGGCAGCTTTCTATCGTAAGACTGTGGTTTGCACCATGGTCATCAACTCTTGTGTTAAAGCAGGTGGATCATGATGGGTCAGCACATTTACAATTTAAAAATAAATAAATTGCCAATTCATTTTTTTTTCCCCAATTAAACGGCAATTTTGCGTGGCCAATCCACCTACCCTGCACATCTTTGGGTTGTGGGGGCGAAACCCACGCCAACACTGGGAGAATGTGCAAACTCCACACGGACAGTGACCCAGAGCCGGGATCGAACCTGGGGCCTCAGTGCCGTGAGGCAACAGGGCTAACCCACTGCGCCACCACGCTGCCCAGCACATTTACTATTTGAGGGCTTGCTGATTTGGTGGCTGATCAGTGCGACACATTGGTCCCTCCAACCATTGGACTCAGCCTGAAGCACCCATCCTCTGTGCCACTTGGGTTGGGTGTATCATTGGTAACTGTTGCCTTCTATGTTAACACTCGAGTGACCATGAAGTATCCTCTCCAGGGTGCAAGCCTGGGCAAAACCTATGGAGGTCCTGGGTTACCTAAATGTCAGAATCTCTCCCTCGACCTCACTGATTGAGTCCAAGGGAATGCAAAGCACTATGTGTGGCACTGGTTGCAGGCGTTGTTGAAAAGATGACATTTGGGCATAAGTCCACATTTGGATTTGCATCAGGCTTTACTCCCTTAGCCTTTAATTCTCCTGAGGTATCTACAAGACCGGTCAAGCTACTTGCCTATAGCTGCAAGTTCATGCATGCCAGAGTGTGTCCCATGCTGGTAGGCCTGCACATCTGGGGGACAAACTGTGTATTGGACCCGAAGCTGGAGCACTCCAAGCCAAAATCGTCGGCCCCTTCTGGCATGGCGAAAAGTGCTTACTACGTCCATGGACGAGACAGGTGGTGCAGTGGAATATTCGGCGGTGGTTATTTCTGGCCATGGTCTGCATTTGGTAGACCTGGTGTTGGAGGCCGGGCCGGATTCAGCGAGTAGGATGGAGCTTGGATGAGGGGCTGTTGTCGGATAGTGGGTTCTGCGGGAGAGTTTCAAAAGCCGAATGGGAATATGTTGAGTTCAGTGAGAATGGGAGGTCTCACTCTGTACTTTGTGGAAGGCGGTGATGAGAGAAAAGATCATACCGTTTTGGGCATACATGGACGGAGAGGCCAAGGAGCACCAGAAGTTTGTCAATGAGATCCTGGGAGTGGACCGTAGATAAATGAGTGAGTCAACTCCCGAACTCTTGGCACGCAGGAAAAAGCTGCAAATGCACTTTGACCTGCTGTCTACGGATAGGGCAGCTCCCCAGCTGAAGCGCTTGAGGGGGGTGGTGGTGGTGTACGAGTATGGGGAGAAGGCCAGCCTCTGTTGGTTCACCAACCAAGGTGTCAGGAGGCTGCTCGGGAGATCATTCAGGTTGGGGCTTCTGAAGATAGACTGGATTCTGCCCCAGACAAGGTGAATAGGGCATTGTGAGATGCTTTACAAGTCGGTGCCGCCAGAGGATGAGCTGGGATTGGCTGAGTTTTTAGAGGGTCTGGAGTTTCCCAAGGTTGGGGAGGAACTGCGGAAAGAGCTGGAGGTATCACTGGGTTTGGAGGAGGTTCCAACAGCGTTGGGACAGATGTAGACAGGGAAAGCATCAGGACAAGATAGGTTCCTGGTGGACTTCTACAAGAAGTTTACAGATCAGCTGGTTCCGTTATTGATGGGGATGTTTAATGATTCCGGGGTACAGAGTCCCCTTCCTAAGAACCTTGGGCAGAGATCCATCTCTCTTCTGAAAAAGGGTAAGAATCCCATAGAATGTCTGGTTAGCTGGATTGGCCATGCATAATTGCCCCTTCGTGTCCAATGGTTAGGTGAGGTTACTGGGTTATAGAATCATAGAATTTACAGTGCAGAAGGAGGCCATTCGGCCCATCGAGTCTGCATCGGCTCCTGGAAAGAGCACCCTACCCAAGGTTAACACCTCCACCCTATCACCATAACCCAGAACCCCCACCCATCACTAAGGGCAATTTTGGACACTAAGGGGCAATTTATCATGGCCAATCCACCTAACCTGCACATCTTTGGACTGTGGGAGGAAACTGGAGCACCCGGAGGAAACCCACGCACACACTGGGAGGATGTGCAGACTCCACATAGACAGTGACCCAAGCCGGAATCGAACCTGGGACCCTGGAGCTGTGAAGCGATTGTGCTATCCACAATGCTACCGTGCTGCAGGGGCAGGGCAGTGGACCTAGGTAGGGTGCTCTTTCAGAGGGTCGGTGAAATGGGCCGAATGGCTTCCTTCTACACTGTAAGGATGCTACGGAATTCAATGGCAGCACGGTACCACAGTGGTTAGCACTGTTTTTAGTTTACTGTTTGTATTTTTTGTATAAAATGACGGTCTGTTAGCAAAAAACTTTATAACATGTTGATTAAACGATCTTGCCTTTCAACTATATATTTTTCAGGTTTCCAGCTTTTAAATTTTTTGTCTTTTTATCTCAGCAATGTCTTTGGTGTTCCAGATATAGTTCAAGACTTGTGTGCAACAATGGTTTCTACCTGGGCTGAATTAACTTTCATAATTTCTGTTGATCCAGGGAGGTCAGGACATCCTATCCATGATGGGGCAGCTAATGAAACCAAAGAAGACCGAAATTACAGGTGAGTCTCTCCGTAAATGCTGAACACAGCCCTAAACAGCTGTGGGTGGTTTAGCACAGTGGGCTAAACAGCTGGCATGTAATGGAGAACAATGCCAGCAGTGCGGGTTCAATACCCGTACCGGCCTCCCTGAGCAGACAGCGGGATGTGGCGACTAGGGGCTTTTCACAGTAACTTAATTTGAAGCCTACTTGTGACAATAAGCGATTATTAATTATTATTAGACTTGGGGCTGCAGTTCTCCTGATGATTCAAACGCTTGTTCTCCATGACCCTTTGATTAGTGTACTTTGGCAGGATTCGGGTTATGGGCATGCGACCCGTCATGTGATATCTGGGGGATACTGATAAAATCTTATAAACTGGAGTCTCCTCATTATACACTTATGGGGAATTTGGAAAAGCGACTAACGCCCTTCATCCCCGACAATAATCCAGTATGTACTTTAATACTGCAGAACGACAAAGAATCTACAGACTTCTTTTCTCCTCGGCTCCTTATTTAATGTGCTGATACAGCAATACGGACATTTAAGGAAGCAGTCAAATTTAGAAATTAAGAGTTTGGCTAGAGCATGTCATTGTGAAATGTTCTGTATTGGGAGCACAATTCTATCGATTTGTATTTAAACATCAGAAGTGCTAATTGCATTGTGCATTAGGCACTGCTGAAGATAAGCTCGTCGAATCTCGTCATCTAACATTTTGAACGCTTCGAAAGACTTTGACTTTATTTGCTTACTGAGTAGATTATTCAAAACCTTTAACATTCTGAGCAACGAATGTATTAATATATGTTTTAAACGTACTTTGTGTTAATTTAAATTTATGCCCTTCTGCTCTGACTTACTTTGAAGTAATATCAGAATTGCAGAAGTTCTAGCACAGAAAGAAATCATTCATCCCATTGCGCCTGTGGCAGTGTTAACACTTCAACTGAAGCTATCAGCTCTAATCCCTTTTCCCTGTATCCTTTCATTCTCTTCCTTTTTCAAATACTTATCTAATTCCCTTTCAGACATGTTGTAGTCTTTACTTCAGTAACCATTTGTAGTAAAATGTTCATGTTTTACTGTGCTGCAAGTTGGTTATGATAGAATCAAATAATTTACAGTGCAGAAAGAGGCCATTCAGCCCACTGAGTCTGCACCGGCCCTGGGAAAGCGCACCCTACTTAAACCCACACCTCCACCATATCCCCGTAAACCCAGCAACCCAACCTAACCTTTTTGGACACTAAGGGCAATTTATCGTGGCCAATCCACCTAACCTGCACATCTTTGGATTGTGGGATGAAACCGGAGCACAAGGAGAACACGGTGACCCAAGCCGGGAATCGAACCTGGGATCCTGGAGCTGTGAAGCAACTGTGTTAACCACTGTACTACCGTGCTGCCCTTGTTAGAACGTTATTCTAACTTTCCACTTCATTTATCTAGTGATCATTTTATGGACCATCTGATATCTTGCATTCCTGGGTGAGGTCACCCATAACCAGACCTCTCGTCAGAAGAATTTAAGCTTCTCTAATCTTTCCTCATAAGGTGTCCCTTGGCATTTGGGATCAGTCTAGTTGGTCTTCAGTACAAAAAAATCTCTTCTCTTCTGCTCCTTCACCCACTCAGTGTCCTCAAGTATATCAGTCTAATTAATGCACTCACTCTCTCCACCACTGATGCACTGTGGCAGCAGTATGTACCGTCCAAAAGATGCACTGCAGCAATTGCAGGGGCTCGTTTAGCACAGGGCTAAATCGCTGGCTTTGAAAGCAGACCCAGGCAGGCCAGCAGCACGGTTCAGTTCCCGTACCAGCCTCCCTGTAAAGGCGCTGGAATGTGGCGACTAGGGGCTTTTCACAGTAACTTTATTTGAAGCCTACTTGTGACAATAAGCATTTTTCATTTTCATTTCATTTCACCAAGCCTCCTTTGACAGTACCTTAGAAATCTGCAAACTACCACCTAGAAGGACAAGTCGCATGGGAGAAACACCACCTGCACGTTCCCTCCAAACCTCATGCCATAAGGCTTGGAGCTATATTGCCATTCCTTTGCTGTCGTTGGGTCAAACTCTGAGAACTCCCTTACTAACAGTAATGTGGGTGCATCCACAGCAGATCGACGTCAGCATTTCAGGAAGGCTGAACACCTTCACAAGGGCAATTCGGGATGGGCAATAAATGCAGTCCTTCCCAACGATTCTCTCATCCCGAAAGACGTGCTGTTGGGTAATTTGGACATTCTGAATTCTCCCTCTGTGTACCCGAACAGGTGCCGGAATGTGGCGACTAGGAGCTTTTCACAGTAACTTCATTGCAATGTAAGCCTACTTATGACGATAAAGATTACAAAAAAATAAATCCCACAAAAGAGGGTTTTGACCAAGGGTGGTATCATTACCAGTACAGACCTGGAGGGCCGAAGGGCCTGTTCCTGTGCTGTATTCTTTGTTCGTTACAGTACTTATTTTCACAGTAAATCTTCAATATAAACTCTGTAGACTTGTTATTTATCTGGTATTCTAATTTTTTGAAACTTCTGCATATTGGCTGAATGTTCAAGTGACCGATCTACTGTTCTTCCCAGATACCTTTCTAAGTTTCTCTTAACCAGTTAGCTCGCTTCTTTGTCTGCTGTGTTGATAACTTTGTTGCCTAATATACCAAAACTTTACATTTTTCAATATTGAACTCCATTTGCTGTTTGACTGCCCGACACACCCCACCTAAATCTCTTCTGCAAGGAATTAATTAATTCTCCAGCCTTATAGTTTGGCCTTCAAATTTAACCAGCCCAAGTTTGGCTTCTGCCTCGACATCCAAGATGATCTATGCACTAAACACTGTAATGGGCAATACTTTAATAACATATTATCTCATCCAGTTCCATGTCTGCCCTGAATTTTCATGCAGTTTTATTGGTAAGCTTGACACTTCTGAACATCCAAATACTTTAGGCAGTTTGAGGCTGGCATATTGCAGCATTTTTTTCAACATTGTTTTCTGTCAAAATCTTTTTTTTTTTTTTTTTTTTTTTTTTTTAAATAATTTTTATTGAAAGAGTTTTTCCATACAGACATTTACCCCTACTAATTTTTAAATTATTTACAACACAATCCCTCTAGGCAAATGTCCCTCCCTCGCCCGCCCTCTCGCGCGCACCAGTCCTCCCCCCCCCCCCCCCCCCCCCCGGCAACCTTAACAACCAAGGCAGCCTACAGTTTCAGACATGAGCAGCGAGCAGGCTTGCCCGCGTTACAGTCGTGCGTGTCCCCCCACGACCCTTGCTGCCCCCCCCCTCCCCTCCCTCCCCCCCCCCCCCCCCCCTCCCCCGGGTTGCTGCTGCCACGACCCCGAACGTCTATCTCTGATCTAAAAAGTCAAGGAAAGGTTGCCACCGCCTGGCGAATCCCTGTACCGACCCTCTCAGGGCAAATTTGATCCTTTCTAGCTGAATATAGCTAGCCATATCGTTAATCCAAGTTTCAACGCTTGGAGGCCTCGCGTCCTTCCATTGAATTAATATCCTTCGTCGAGCCACTAGGGACGCAAAGGCCAGTATTCCGGCCTCCCTAGCCTCCTGTACCCCCGGTTCTACCCCGACCCCAAAGATCGCAAGCCCCCATCCTGGTTTGACCCTGGACCCCACCACCTTCGACACCGTCCTTGCCACCCCCTTCCAGAACCCTTCCAGCACCGGACATGCCCAGAACATATGCACATGGTTCGCTGGGCTTCCCAGACATCTGACACACCTGTCCTCACCCCCAAAGAACCGGCTCATCCTTGTCCCCGTCATGTGAGCTCTATGCAGCACCTTAAATTGAATGAGGCTCAGCCTCGCACACGAGGAGGAAGAATTGACCTTCTCCAGTGCATCCGCCCACGTCCCGTCTTCTATCTGCTCTCCCAGCTCCCCTTCCCACTTGGCTTTCAGCTCCTCCCCTGATGCTTCTTCCGCCTCCTGCATTATCTTGTAGATGTCTGATATCTTCCCCCCTCCGACCCAGACCCCCGAGAGCACCCTATCACTCGCCCCCTTACTGGGGAGCAGGGGAAACCCCTCCACCTGCCGCCTAGCAAATGCCTTCACTTGTAGATATCTGAACATGTTTCCCGGGGGGAGCTCAAACTTCTCCTCCAGCCCTCCCAGGCTCGCAAACCTCCCCTCTATAAACAGGTCCTTCAGCTGCCGTATGCCCACCCTGTACCAGCTCTGAAATCCCCCGTCGATGTTCCCCGGGATGAATCTATGGTTCCCTCTTATTGGCGCCGCCAACAGACCTCCCATTTCCCCCCTATGTCGCCTCCACTGCCCCCATATCTTGAGGGTGGCCGCCACCACCGGGCTCGTGGTGTACCTCGTGGGGGGGAGCGGCCATGGTGCCGTTACTAGGGCCCCCAGGCTTGTGTTGCCACAGGACGCCCTCTCCATTCGTTTCCAAGCTGCCCCCTCCCCTTCCATCATCCACTTGCGCACCATTGACACATTTGCCGCCCAGTAGTACCCCGAAAGATTGGGTAGTGCCAGCCCTCCACTGTCCCTACTCCGCTCCAAAAAGACCCTCCTCACCCTTGGGGTGCCATGCGCCCACACGTAGCTCATGATGCTACTCGTCACCTTTTTGAAGAAGGCCCTAGGGAGGAAGATGGGCAAGCACTGAAATAAAAACAAGAACCTTGGGAGGACCGTCATTTTGATTGACTGCACCCTCCCCGCCAGCGACAACGGTACCATGTCCCACCTCTTAAACTCCTCCTCCATCTGTTCCACCAGCCTGGAAAAGTTCAACTTGTGGAGGGTCCCCCAGTTCCTTGCCACCTGCACCCCTAAGTACCTAAAGCTCTTTCCTGCTCGCTTGAAGGGGAGTCTCCCAATACCCTCTCCCTGGTCCCCCGGGTGTATCACAAAAACCTCGCTTTTGCCCAAATTTAATTTGTACCCCGAAAAGTCCCCAAACTCTGCTAATAGTTCCATTATCTCCGGCATTCCCCCTTCTGGGTCTGCCACGTACAGCAGTAGATCATCCGCATACAGCGATACTCGATGTTCCTCCCCTCCCCTAGTCAGTCCTCTCCACCCCCCTGAACCCCTCAGTGCCATCGCCAACGGTTCAATCGCCAGTGCGAAAAGTAGGGGGGATAGGGGACATCCCTGCCTGGTCCCTCGGTGGAGCCCGAAATACTCCGACCTCCTCCCGTTTGTCACTACACTCGCCGTCGGGGCCGAGTAGAGCAACTTCACCCACTTAATAAACCCTTCCCCAAACCCAAACCGTTTCAACGTCTCCCACAGGTACTCCCACTCCACCCTATCGAATGCCTTCTCCGCGTCCAGCGCTACCACTATCTCAGCCTCCCCCTCCACTGCCGGCATCATAATTACATTCAGCAATCTCCGCACGTTCGTGTTGAGCTGCCGCCCCTTCACGAACCCCGTCTGGTCCTCATGGATTACCCCTGGCACACAATCCTCTATTCTAGCTGCCAGGATCTTTGCCAGCAACTTGGCATCCACGTTCAGAAGCGAGATAGGCCTGTAGGACCCGCACTGCACGGGGTCTTTATCCCGCTTCAATATCAGGGAGATCAGAGCCTGCGACATTGTCGGGGGCAGAACCCCCCCCTCTCGCGCCTCATTAAAGGCTCGTACCAGTACCGGTCCCACCAAGTCCACATTTTTCTTATAGAATTCCACCGGGAACCCATCTGGCCCCGGCGCCTTCCCCGCTTGCATCTGACCTATTCCCTTGACTAGCTCCTCTAGCCCTATTGGCGCCCCCAGCCCTTCTACCAGCCCCTCCTGGACCCTTGGGAACCTCAATTTGTTTAGGAAGTCCTCCATTCCCCCTCTCCTTGTCGGCGGCTCAGACCGATACAACTCCTTGTAAAAATCCCTGAAGACCCCGTTCACTTCTTGCCCCTTCTGCACTACCTTCCCGCCCCTCTCCTTCACTCCCCCAATCTCCCTAGCCGCATCTCGTTTGCGAAGCTGGTGTGCCAGCATCCTGCTCGCCTTTTCCCCATACTCATAGACCGCGCCCTGTGCCCTTCTCCACTGCGTCTCTGCCTTCCTGGTGGTCAGCAGGTCGAACTTGACCTGCAGGCTGCGCCGTTCTTCCAGCAGCCCCTCCTCTGGTGCCTCCGCATATCTCCTATCCACTTCCAATAGCTCCCCCACCAGCCTCTCCCTCTCCTGCCTCTCCTTTCTTTCTCTATGCGCCCTTATGGAGATCAGCTCTCCCCTGATCACTGCCTTCAGGGCCTCCCAGACCATCCCCACCTGCACCTCACCCGTGTCATTCAAGTCCAGATAGCTCTCAATGCTCTTCCGGACCCTTTTACACACCTCGTCGTCCGCTAACAGCCCCACATCCAGCCGCCACAGCGGGCGCTGGTCCCGCGCCTCCCCCATTTCCACATCCACCCAATGCGGTGCATGATCAGAGATCGCAATGGCCGAGTACTCAGCTTCCCGTACCCTCGGGATCAGCCCCCTGCTCAACACGAAGAAATCGATTCTGGAGTACACTCTATGGACGTGGGAGAAAAAGGAATACTCCCTCGCCCTCGGCCTACCAAACCTCCATGGGTCTACTCCTCCCATCTGCTCCATGTACCCCCTCAGCACTTCTGCCGCTGCCGGCCTCCTATTGGTCCTTGCGCTCGATCTGTCTAGCCCGGGGTCCAGCACTGTGTTAAAGTCCCCCCCCATGATCAAGCCCCCTGCCTCCAGTCCCGGAATGAGGCCCAATAGGCGCCTCATAAAACCCGCGTCATCCCAGTTCGGGGCATATACGTTGACCATCACCACTTTCTCCCCCTGCAGCTTACCCTTCACCATCACATACCTACCCTCCTTATCCGCCACCACCTCCTCCGCCACGAACGACACCCTCTTTCCCACCAGAATCGCCACCCCCCGGTTCTTTGCGTCCAATCCAGAGTGGAACACCTGTCCCACCCACCCCCTTCTCAGGCGAACCTGGTCCACTACCTTCAAATGGGTCTCCTGTAACATTGCTACATCAGCCTTCAGTCCCTTCAGGTGTGAGAATACCCTTGATCTCTTGACCGGCCCATTCAACCCCCTCACGTTCCAAGTGATCAGCCGGGTCGCGGGACGACCCGCCCCCTTCCCCTGCCGATTAGCCATGTCCTGTTCCCTGCTCGCCCCGGGTCGACCCTCCCCTTCTGACCCGCTCCCCATGGCGATGTCCCCCTCCCCCCACCTCTCCAGTCCTCCACTTCCCGTTTCTGGTCTTTTCAGCAGCAACCCGGTGTCCCTCCCTAACCCCCCTCCCCCCACCCCAGGCTAGGACCCCTCCTAGCCGCGATGTACCCTCCATCGTACTCCCGTAAGTCAGCTGGTTCACGCTGACCCGGCTGCTCCTGCCCCACTCCGACTCCCCCCGGCTCGGGGGGGGCCTCCCCCCCCCTTGCCACTCCTCCCTGGCCCCGCTCCAGCGCGGGAAAGGTCGCCATTGCTAGCCACGCCCCGCACTCCTCCCCTCCCCCCTCCTCTGCCCCGCGCGCGGGAAAACAGAGGAAAGCCCGCGCTTTCGCCCTGCCACACCCCACCCCGCCGTCTTCAGTTCCACCCCCGTCCCCGTCCATGCCTGTAAAAGAACCCCCCCTAGGAGCCCAAATCCCCGATCTGCTCTCCCCCCCGTCCCACCTCCCCAACTTAACATTATAAATAACAGATAAATAACAAATAACAATGTACTTAACAGTCGCCCTCTACCAAACAGCATAAATAACCATAAATAACCATGAATAACCACAATAACAATAACTAAGGGAAGTTGGCAAAGGGGGAAAAAACATCAGAAGAAAAACCACAGCAAGAGTTCAAAATCCAAACAGAGAATTCAGCTGAAAGTACCCGAGCGGCTACGGCCGCCAAGTATCCCCTGGGTCTAATTCGAGTCCAGTTTCTCTTCCTGTACAAAGGCCCACGCCTCCTCTGGGGACTCAAAATAGTGGTGTTGGTTCCTGTAGGTGACCCACAAGCGCGCTGGCTGCAGCATTCCGAACCTGATCCGTTTTGCATGTAGCACCGCCTTCGTCCGGTTGTACCGGGCCCGCCGCTTTGCCACCTCCGCACTCCAGTCCTGGTAGACCCTCACCGTCGAATTCTCCCACTTGCTGCTCCTTTCCCTCTTGGCCCACTCCAGCACTCTCTCACGGTCGCTGAGTCGCTGGAACCGCACCAGCACCGCCCTCGGGGGCTCATTTGCTCTTGGCCTCCTAGCCATGACCCTGTAGGCCTCTTCCAGCTCCAGGGGCGAAGGGACGGCCCCTACCCCCATCAGGGAGCTCAGCATTTCTGCTACATATCCCGGGAGGTCTGACCCCTCCAGGCCTTCTGCCAGGCCCAAGATCCTCAGGTTCTTCCGCCTCATTCGGGTATCCAGCTCCTCAAAACGGCTCTGCCATTTCAGGTGGAGTGCCTCGTGCACCTCTACCTTTCCCACGAGGACCGTGGCCTCCTCCTCCCTCACAGTCATCTCCTGTTGCAGCTCCCGAATCGACGCCTCTTGGGTCGCCTGGGCTCCCATCAGCCTGGTGGTCGTCGCATTCATTGACTCCAAGAGCTCCATTTTCAGCTCCGTAAAGAAGCGCAGGAGAGCGGCCTGCTGCTCCTCCGCCCATTTCCTCCATTCCTCGGGTGCTCCACCGGCCGCCATTTTGGTCTTCTTCCCCCGCTTTTTTTTGGGAGCTGCTGTTGCTTTCTTTACCACCCCACTCCGGGTACCGACCATAAAGTTGGTCTGGTTCTCTTCAGGGAGCCTTCCCCCACCGGGATTTGTCCTTACAGCGCCGTTGGGGCCCTCCAATCGGCCCGAAAACACCTTTGTAGCAGGAGCAGCCAAACGTGCGACTTAGCTGGTCATAGCCGCAACCGGAAGTCCGTTTTCTGTCAAAATCTTGGCCAGGATTCTCCCCTACCCGGCGGTGTGGGGGGTCCCAGCGGGACGGAGTGGTGTGAACCACTCTGGCGACGGGCCTCCCCAAAGGTGCGGATTTCTCTGCACCTTTTAGGGGCTAGGCCCGTGCCGGAAGTGTTTCCGCTCCGCCAGCCGGTGCGAACGGCTGCTGACGTCATACCGGCGCATGCTATGGGGAGGTGGGTCTCTTTCATCCCCGCCATGGTGAAGGTCGTGGCGGGGGCGGAAGAAAGAGTGTGCCCCCACGGCACACGCCCGCCCACCGATCGATGTGCCCCGATCGTGGGCCAGGCCACCGTGCGGGCACCCCTGGGGTCAGATCACCCCGCGCCCTCCCCTCCCCCCAGGACCCCGGAGCCCGCCCGCGTCGCCAATCCTGCCGGTGCCAGAGGTGGTTTAAACCACGCCGGTGGGAAAGGCCTGTCAGTGGTGGGACTTCGGCCCATCGCAGGCCGGAGAATCGCCGCGGGGGGGCCTGTCGACCGGCACAGCGAGATTCAGTGGGGGCGGAGAATTCGGAACAGGCGAGGGCGGGAATGACGCCGGCCCCGGGCAATTCTCCGACCCCCCTGGGGGGGGGGGGGGTAAAATTCCGCCGCTTGTGTTTCACACAATAGAGCAACTATACGGAGGGTGGATGGAGAACCTGCTTCATTGTCACTTTGAGTTGGCTGTTACAGCAACCACAAGTTGATCCCTTCAATTATTTTGCCCTCCCTACTTTCCAATGTAAGAACTTCTGCTTTCATTAAGATTGGAAGCTCTTGTGTATATAGGATCACATCCTAGAGCTGGAATCCTAAGACTGCATGCACACCCTCTTCAGTTCAGATTCCTGTTCTCCTCCCAGCTCCAATTTCCCAGTTTTTGCCCTTTTCTTTAAGATGCTTGGATTGAGCTCCAAGACCATGTCTTCCGTTATATTGCCACATGGCCTTTCTTGATGCATCAGTAGGGCAGAAGCTAAACAATGGCAGTAATTTAAGGCGTTAATTCTCACCAAAGATAGTCCATTGAGGAATAAAAACTTATTACGATCCCAGGCCAGACCCGAACAGTGGCTCGGAGACGGGACCAAAACCTCTCTATTTTGTAAGACTGCAGAAAGAATGATTTGCTCCAGAAGTGATTGCATGAAGATATAGGGCTTTGCTATTTTTAAAAGAAAACTTTATTATGAATACAATATTATTTTCTTTTAACTTCACACCTGAAAAGAACAGTTTACAATTACCCCTTGAACACAACTCCTCAATTTCCCATTGAACAACAAGAAAAGAAACATGCAGCTCTCAATCCAGCTTAAAAATCATCAGTGCATAGAGTAATACTTGCTTTACAGAACAGATTCTGGCTCTTGTTAGAACCCCTCCAGACTCTGGCTGAATGCCTTCAAATAGCTGCTTCAACTGGGTTGTTTCAGCCCCTCCTGGTTTTCAGACAAGGCTGCTCTGCTTTTAAAATATTAACTATCCTACTGGGAAAGAAAGCTTTGTGGTCTTTAAAAAAAACAAAAAAAACAAGGGACTTCACTTCCCCAAAAATCAACAAATTCTCTATGCAGGCTGCAAAACACTTCAACTTCCCTGGGACTTTCTCAGTCAAACCACAGTACATTAGCCTAGACTGAAAAAACACATCCCTTTGCCAATTCTTCTGGCTGCTAAAAACACCCAGGCCCTGCCAAACAGAATTATTTTTTTTCTGAAATGCATGACCACAGCAGCCAGACACACACAAACTCCAGGCTTTTAAACCTTAAGTTGTCCAACACCGTGACTCCAATATAAAGTCTCCCAATCGTCACAACTTCGAGAAGAGGGATGCACCAATAAAAATCAATCAATCCATGGATAACTAAGGAAGGTAAAAATCGTAACAAATTGAAAGAAAAAGAATACAGTACAAGATTATTGGTGGGTCAGAAAATTGAACCGATTTTAGAAATCATTGAATAATCAGACAAAAAAAGATTAATATTAGAGCATTGAAGGAAGCTAGCTTGAAGTATTCAAATAAATAGAGTTCCTACAAGCATTTAAAAAGCGAAAGGGCAATTAAAATGAGTGTTGGTCTATAAAGAGGGTGAAACCAGAGAATTAATGAGGAAATGTCGGAAGCACTGAACAGTTATTTTGTGTCTATCTTCAATGTAGGGGGCACAAAAGAATGCAAAGAATACTTGAAAATTAAAAGGGAGGGAGGAACCTGCAACAGTTCCAATATCTTGGGAAAAGTTACGGGGGAAACTGTTCAAACTAAAAGTTGACAAGTCCCCTGAACCTGATGGATTTCATCTGAAGGTCTTTAAAGAAGTGGCTAGAGCGGCAGTAGATGCATTGGTTATGAATTTGTAACATTCCCTGGATTCGGGAAAGATCCCAAAGGATTGGAAAATTGCTAATGTAACACCTGGATTCAAGAAAAGGAGACCAAAGCAGGAAACTATAAGCCAGTTAGTCTGAGGTCCGCCATGGAGAAATTGCGGGAGCCCATTTTTAAGGAGGTAGTAGGGCATTTAGAAAATGATACAGGCGGGCAGGGCTAACATGCTTTTGTGAAAGGGAAATCATGTTTAATTTATTTGAATTATTTGAAGAGGTAACAAGCAACATGGATAAAGGAGAACCTGTAGATGTGGTGCACTTGGATTTCCACATCAAAAGATACTTCACAAGACGAGAGCTCATGATGTAAGGGTAACATTTCAGCATGGTTAGAGGGTTAGAGAATAGGTTAGCTAGCAGGAAGCAGAGTAGGGATTAGGTCATTTTCAAGTTGGCAAGATGTTGCTAGTGGAGTGCTACAAGGATCAGTGCTGGGGCCTCAACTAATTACAATCTGCAGCAATGACATGGATGAAGAAACTGAATATATGGCTGCTAAACGTGTCAGTGACCAAATAGGTAGGGAAGTAAGTTGCCAAAAGGACATAGTTGGCAGTATTTACCAGTTGTTCATACCGGTGGGAAATTCTGATCCCACATGGCCGCCCGGTTCCTGGTGACGAGGGCTGCTGTCACCGGGAAATCCCGTTGACAATGATGCAGTTGGTAGATCCCGCGCGCGGGCCACCGAGAAACACACAGCAGGGTGGTCGATAAATCTAGTCCAGACTCTACAGGGGAACTTAGATAGGTTAATTGTGTGGACAAAAATTTGGCTGGTGAATATAATGTGGGAAAATGTGAACTATGGAAGGAAGAATAGAACAATGGGATATTATTTGAAAGGAGAGAGACTGCAGATCCCAACAACACTGGGAAATCTGGGTGCCCCTGTACATGAATCACAAAGTTGGTATGCTGGTGCATATTCGGAACAGAAATTGAATGTTGGTGTTATTGTAAGGGGAATGGAATATAAAAGTGGGGGAAATAGGCTGAAGTTGTACAGGGCATTGGTGAGACCACATCCAGAGTACTGTGTACAGTTTTGGTCTCCTTCCTTAAGAAAATATATAATTATTCGAAGCAGTGCGGAGAAGGTTCATTCTACTGATTCCTGGAGTGGAGGAAACCCGGAACAGATCTGCACCCACTGGAGTTTAGAAGAATGAGGTGATCTGATGGAAAAGATCCTGAAGGGACTGGACAAGGTGGACGCTGAGAGAATGTTTCTCCTTGTGGAGAAGTCTAGGACCATTTAAAACTGAGAGAAGGAGAAATATTTTCTCCAGGGGTTGGTGATCTGTGGAATTCTCTTTCCCAGAGAACAGTGGAGGCTGGGTCACTGATTATATTCCAGTCTGAGTTGGATAGACTTTTGATCAGCGAGGGAGTCGAGAGTTATGGGAGGCAGGCAGGAAAGTGGAGTTGAGGTGACAGTCAGATCAGCTATGATACCAAATGGCAGAGCAGACTCGAGAGGCTGAATGGTGTATACCTGTTTCTCATTCTCTTGTTTTTGTATTAACCAAGTGTTCAACCATAGAGGGCACTGCAGGCAAAACTCCATTCTTCATAATCCAATATGTCCAGTTTCGAACAGTGGTCATTGAATGGGGATCAGTATGTATTTTCTTTTGATAGTCTCAAGGTGTAGAAACCAATTGTAATGTATTGAATGAACCAGAAAATCTTCACGTCTGTGTAGGCTAGTGCTACACTTTATAGGACATTGTGGCAGGCACTGTATAATTTCTTTCATGAAACATGAGGACGTGGGTTGGGGGTTTCCATGGCTGCTCCCCAGCTGGAGGAAAAGGCCTTTACTGGTCCTTTGGCATGTTTGTATGATTCAATACATTAAGCAAATCCTTTAAAAATTATTTCTCACTTCCTAAAATTAAAAAATAACTTTTGCATTGCAGACAAGCTACGAAGTGAGATTAACAAGGTTGTTAACAAGTACATTGATCAAGGCATCGCTGAGCTGGTTCCAGGAGTTCTCTTCATTGATGAAGTTCCTATGCTTGACATAGAATGCTTCACATACCTACACCGAGCACTTGAGTCCAGCATTGCTCCCATCGTTATATTTGCTACGAATCGAGGAAACTGTGTTGTCCGGTAAGACTAGCATCGAACTTGATCATTTGTTCCTCATGATTCCCTTTTCACAGATATCTTGGTGAGATGGAGGGGATATATTTTTATCTTCACTGACTGGGAGGTAATCTCCCACCTGTTGTAAAACCCATTACATGAGTTATTTCAAGGACCATCAATCCACTCCACCAGATAACCACCCTGTGTTGAAGATGAAACAATACCCCAATTTTTCAAGGTAGGGTAGGATTAAAATATAAAAAATAGAGTACAGAATTAACAGACAAACGGTTGTAGTGCATGAAGAATTTGGTCCCAACTCGTAAGATGGTCAGCTCAGGAAGACTGTTCAATCCACTGCTGCATCTAATTGATTTTTAAAAGCTGCCAGGGTTTGGCTTCATTTCCCCTACCTTGCAGTATATCTCACATGTTAGTTACTATTTGTGAATAACTTCTCAAAATTGGCATTTCCTAGTTTGAATGGTGCCTCATTTTCCTGGTGTCACAGTTTAGATTAAAATAGCTTGGATTTACCTTCCCTGTACTGGCGGTGATCTGATAGTGAGGGCAAACACGTCATGAATGCATCCTTTCACAGCTGAAAACCCCAGGAATCTTTCTTTGCATCTTTGAGATCAATCTCATTGCACTTTTCTGATTAGTCTCCAAGGCTTGAATGTATCCTGCACATATTGGGGTGGGTTATGTGCTTTTTCTGAATCATAGGAAGGATATAATTGACATAATGAGAGGTTTGAGAGATGATTTACTTATCAGAAGTACAAGTAATCCGGAAAGCTTAAGGAAATGAGGTTGTTTTAGTTTTGAAAAGCCTTTGCAGAAATCTAAGTTGTTTCCCCCGGGTTATAAGGGGAATTTATAAAACTGATTCAGGCAAATTGTTCCCTGTGGTGAAGGGTCAATTTCTAGGTTAAACTGAGGAAATTTGGTGATGGGCCACTTCCACGCAGATTTGAATCGGCACTATTAATAGCTTCGCAATCCAGTTGGATATTTTGTAATAGGTGAAGAATATGGTTTGAAGGAAGGTAGGTAAAATTTATATTTTTCAAGTATGAATTTATTGCATTAAATAGCTTCTTTTAGTCCTGATCATCAGTTTTATTGCATGTATTTTTCTTGTTGGTGGAAGATGCCAAGAATTTAACCCTAGTGTTCTTAACTGACGATCAGCTTCAAACTCACATTAGGTCATTGGAAACTATTATGTAAACCCAACGATTATGAATTGTAAAATCAAACTGAAGAGGGAGAAATACTTCACTGTAATACCTATCACATCTTCACACTGTCTCCAAGAGATTCACACAGTGATGTTTTGAAGAGCAGGGTTTATGTAAGCAAACACAACAGTTCCCCACGGACAGAGTGATTAATTTATTTTGGATAGTGTTAGCTGATGGAGGAATATTGGCCAGGGCCACCTCCCCTGGGAGCTGTGTGCTCCTCAATGGCGTCACATCTTTATTGTCCGACTGAACCACCTTTTGAAGGTGGAACTTCCAGCAATGCAGCCTCCTACACAGGGGCTGGTTTAGCACACTGGGCTAAATCGCTGGCTTTGAAAGCAGACCAAGGCAGGCCAGGAGCACGGTTCAATTCCCGTACCAGCCTCCCCGAACAGGCGCCGGAATGTGGCGGCTAGGGGCTTTTCACAGTAACTTAATTGAACATATCTTACCTGCAACTAGCCTGTCTATTCCTTTTAAGTATTTTGTAGGTTTCAATGAGATCACCTCTCTTCAAAACCCAACAGAATATAGGCCCAAGTTGGCCTGATCTCTCAAGACAGTCCTGCCATCCCTGGAGAAAGTCTAATGAACCTTCATTGCACTCTCTCTATAGCAAAATTATCCTTTTTGAGACTAGGGGACCTAAACTGCATACAGTACTCCAAGTGCGGTCTAACCAAGCTTCTATACAATTGAAACAAAACCTCGCTATTCCTGTACTCATCCTCTTTTGAAGGCAGCAGGGCGGCAGTGGTTAACACTACTGCCTCACAGCACCAGGGACCGAGGTACTATTCCGGCCTTGGGTGATTGTGTGGAGATTGCACATTCTCCCCGTGTCTGCGTCGGTTTCCTCCCACAGTCCCAAAGATGTGTGAGTTAGCTGGATTGGCCATGATCAATTCGCGGGGTTATGGAGAATGGGCAACAGTGGAGTGCTCTTTCAGAGGCTCGGTGCAGACTCGATGGGCCGAATGGCTTGCGATGTAGCAATTCTATTCCATTAGCCTTCCGAAGAGCTTGCTGCAAGTGCATTAACTTTCAGTGACTTAACGCCAAAGATACCCAGGTCCCTTTGTACATCTACACTTTCTAAATTCTTACCCTTTAGGAAATACTGTGCACATGTCTGTTCCATCTACCAAAATAGATTACCTCACACTTTTCCACATTATATTCCATTTGCCAAGTTCCTACCCACTCATTAAGTTTGTCCAGATTCTCCTGTAGCCACTTTACATCTTCCTCACGACACACATTCCCGCCTAGCTTTATGCCATCCTCAAACTCGGAAATATTACATTTGGTCCTCCCATCCAAATCATTGGTATATATTGTAAACAGCTGGGGCCCAAGTACTGATCCTTGCGGTACCCCATTAACCATAGCCTGCCAACATGAAAATGACCTGTTTATTGCTACTCTGGTTTCTGCAGGTGAGCTAATCCTTAATCCATTCATTGTATGAAGTACAATTGGAGTATGATTTAGTGTCAGGTCCAGTAGTTGTTGGGTGGTTAAGAAATTCCCAGTGGATGGAGTAGACTGATTTTTGGGGGATCATTTGGCATGAGTAAAGGTTGTAGCTTCACCCGTGCTTAGAGAGTCAGAGGGAAGTACTGCAGTTAGCACATGAGATGCCAACGCTAGGGCATTTTGGAATTGGGAAAACTCATTGGGCATTAATTGACTCAAAGAAAGAAATGCTACCTTCCAGCCTCAGGAACCTCGAAAGAGTTCTGGAAGATCACCAATGCATCCACTATCTCTGTAGCAACTTCGTTCAACACTGGAATGCATAGCATCAGGTCCAGGGGACTTATCAACTTTCAGTCTTATTAGTTTCTCCAATACAACCTTCTTTCTTATACTAATTTCCTTCAACTCCACATTCTCCCTCGTCCCTTGGGAGATTTCCTGTATATTCCTTAGTGAAAACAGGCACAAAGTAATTTAGCTTTTCTGTCATTTCTCTATTCTCCATTATGAATTCTCCTGATTCTGTCTGTAACGTACCCACATTTGTCTTAGCCAAAAGCTTCCTTTTTACATACCTACAATCCGTTTTTGTTTTTTACTATATTGCATTCATATTCTGTTCTTCCTTTCTTACTCAGTTTCTTGGCTTCCCTTTGCAATATTCTTAAAAACCTCCCAATCCTGAGGTTTATTGCTATTTCTGGCAACTTTCTAAGTCTTTCCTCCTAATATTATGCAGTCCTTAACTTGCTTTGTCAGCCATGGTTGACTAGCCTTTTTGTGTTTTTGCACCTTGAAGGAATGTATCGGTGCTGTATGCTATGTGTTCTTTGAAGACTATCCATTGCCTATGCACAATCATGCCTTTCAATGTGTTTTTACAATCCACCTCAGCCAATTTATCCCTCGTGCCTTCATAATTTTCTTTATTCAAGGGCTTCAGATTAGACTTCCTCACTTTCAAACTTAACTTAATGTAAAATTCTATCAGACTTAACTTAATGTAAAATTCTATCAGACTGTGGTCGCTCATCCCGAAAGGTTCTTTTATAAATAAATTAGCCCTTTTTATTACTTAATACTAGATCTAGAGTAGCCTGGCACCTCGTTGAATCCTCAGTATACTGCTCCAGAAACCCATTCTGAACACTCCAGAAATTCCTCTTCCACAGCATTAGTGCTCACTTGGTTTAACCAGTCTATGTGCAGATTGAGTTGACCATGATTACTTTATTGCCTGTGCTACATGCTTCTCTGGTCACCTGATTAATACCATGACCCATGTTACCATTGCTACTAGGTGGCCTATAAACCACTCCAACCATTGTCCATTGCCTTTTGCTGTTTCTTGGCTCCATCCAAACAGATTCCACACACTGTTCTTCCAACCTGAGTGTATGTGACGGAAATATTAGGAAATTAGGTCCAGAAATGGGATCAAAGATGTAGTAGGCAATTTAGGGGTTAAACAGACTGAGGGAAAAACTGCTAGCACGGAGTCCAAGAGATATGACCACACCTGGCCTGAGTTGCATTGTCCCATTCAGACTTGAACACTGGGAATACACAGGATGCCCCTGTCCAGCAGGAGGGAATCACTCAAGATCCATTGTCCTTCGGGACACTCTTGTTTGACCAGTCTTCTGCCCATTACAGAGTCTGATGGCCTCTTTTGTCTATAAATGAGAGGCTAGTTGTTTATCAATAGCATGGCTCTGTTATTTTGTATAAACGGGTATGGAAAATCAAACAACAAAGATAACTATAGTGGACTCGCGTCTAGAAACCAGAGAGAATGTTTGTTTGAGGGGCTGGGCGAAGATTGGAGGGAGAGAAAGAATTCTGTTTTTGAACAAGTGAGAAGGATTTTAAAAGCCACACAGATGAGCCATGGAAGGCTGTCCCAGAGTCAGGCTTTTGAACAGGGATTTTAAAGAACTTCACTAACAGCAGAAACATTGCTTTGTAAATGTATCATCTTTACCTACCTGTGTAAGTGGAATGACAGCTATATGTTCATTTGAAGGTGCAGTTTAATGGCAACTCGTGTGTTATGGTTAGGAAACTATATGTAATCTGTTATTGTTAGGGTTGAAGTTTAAGAGTTTAAATATTATTTTTCTTTGGTTTTAATAGAAATGTGTTCATAAAATAACCCTATTTTTCTTCCGGTTGCGGCTATGACCAGCTAAGTCGCACGTTTGGCTGCTCCTGTTAGGAAGGTGTTTTCGGGCCGATTGGAGGGCCCCTAACGGCGCTGGAACGGCAATTCCCGGTGGGGGAAGGTTCCCAGAGGAGAACCCCGTCAAATTTATGGTCGTCACCCGAAGTGGGGCCGGAAAAAAAGCGGCAGCAGCTCCCCGAAAAAAGCGGGGGAAGAAATTCCAAAATGGCGGCCGGCGGCGCACCCGAGGACTGGAGGAAATGGGCGGAGGAGCAGCAGGCCGCTCTCCTGCGCTTCTTCACGGAGCTGAAAGTGGAGCTGCTGGAGTCGATGAACGCGACGACCACCAGGCTGATGGGGGCACAGGCGACCCAAGAGGCGTCAATTCGGGAGCTGCAGCAGGAGATGACTGTGAGGGAGGAGGAGGCCACGGTCCTCGTGGGAAAGGTGGAGGTGCACGAGGCACTCCACCTGAGATGGCAAAACCGATTGGAGGAGATGGATACCCGCATGAGGCGGAAAAACCTGAGGATCCTGGGCCTGGCAGAAGGGCTGGAGGGGTCGGACCTCCAGGGGTATGTGGCAGAAATGCTGGGCTCACTGATGGGGGCAGGGGCCGTCCCTTCGCCCCTGGAATTGGAGGAGGCCTACAGAGTAATGGCCAGGAAGCCAAGAGCAAACGAACCCCCGAGGGCGGTGCTGGTTCGGTTCCAGCGATTCAGTGACCGGGAGAGGGTGCTGAGGTGGGCCAAGAGAGAGAGGAGCAGCAAATGGGAGAACTCGACGGTGAGGATCTTTCAGGACTGGAGTGCGGAGGTGGCAAAGCGGCGGGCCCGGTTCAACCGGACGAAGGCGGTGCTGCATGCCAAAAGAATTAGATTCGGGATGCTGCAGCCAGCGCGCTTGTGGGTGACCTACAAGGACCAGCACCACTATTTCGAGTCCCCGGAGGAGGCGTGGGCCTTTGTCCAGGAAGAAAAGCTGGACTCGAACTAGAACCAGGGGATACGTGGCGGTCGTTGCCGCTCTGGTACTTTAAGCTGGACACGTGGCTTTCTGTTGGTTGGATTTTCACTTGGCCGTATTTTTGGACCCTTTTTGTTCTCTATACCAGTTTTTTCTCTCTTTTTCCTGTTATTTATAATGTTATGGTGGGGGGGGGGGGGAGTGCCGGGGATATGTGTTTCTTGTGGGGTTTTTGGTTGTTTTGTATTTATCGGTGGGAGGTCGGGGACGGGGGTGGAACTGAAGATGGAGGGGCGGGGAGGGGCAGGGCGAAAGCGCGGGCTTTCCTCTGGTTTCCCGCGCACGGGGCAGAGGAGGGAGGGGGGTGGGAGTAAGGGGCGTGGTCAGCAATGGCTCCCTTTCCCGCGCTGGAGCGGGGTCAAGGAGGGGTGGTAAGGGGGGGACGTCCCCCATGCCGGGAGGAGCCGGAGTGTGGCAGGGGCAGCCGGGTCAGCGTAAACCAGCTGACTCACGGAAGTACTATGGAGGGTGCGTCGCGGCTAGGAAGGGTCCTAGCCTGGGGGGGGGGGGGGGGGGGGGGGGGGAGGGGGGAGGGGGGAAGGGGGGGGCCACCGGGTTGCTGCTGAAAAGGCCAGGGAGGAGAAGTTGAGGACTGGAGGGGTGGGGGGGGGGGGGGGGCGCCATCGCCATGGGGAGCGGGTCAGAAAGGGAGGGCTGACTCGGGGCGAACAGGTGACAGGATATGGCTAGTCGGCGGGGGAAAGGGGCGGGCTGCCCTTCGACCCGGCTGATCACTTGGAATGTGAGGGGGCTGAATGGGCCGGTCAAGAGAACGAGAGTAATCTCGCATTTGAAGGGGCTGAAGGCGGATGTAGCAATGCTACAAGAGACCCATTTGAAGGTGGCGGACCAGGTCCGCCTGAGAAGGGGGTGGGTGGGGCAAGTGTTCCACTCAGGACTGGACGCAAAGAACCGAGGGGTGGCGATCCTGGTAGGGAAGAGGGTGTCGTTCGTGGCGGCGGAGGTGGTGGCGGATAAAGAGGGTAGATATGTCATGGTGAAGGGTAGGCTGCAGGGGGAGAAAGTGGTGATGGTTAACGTGTATGCCCCGAACTGGGACGACGCTGGCTCATGAGGCGCCTACTGGGCCTCATTCCGGACCTGGAGGCAGGGGGCCTGATCATGGGGGGGGACTTCAACACAGTGCTGGACCCCGTGTTGGACAGATCGAGTTCAAGGACGAGTAGGAGGCCGGCAGCGGCAGAAGTGTTAAAGGGGTTTATGGAGCAGATGGGAGGGGTGGACCCCTGGAGGTTTGGGAGGCCGAGGGCGAGGGAGTATTCCTTTTTCTCCCATGTCCACAGAGTCTATTCTAGAATTGACTTTTTTGTATTAAGCAGGGGACTGATCCCGAAAGTACGGGAAGTGGAGTACTCGGCCATAGCGGTCTCAGACCACGCGCCACACTGGGTAGATTTGGAAATGGGAGAGGTGCGAGACCAGCGTCCGCTGTGGCGTCTGGATGTGGGGTTGCTGGCGGATGAGGAGGTGTATAAGAGGGTCCGGAAGAGCATTGAGAAATATCTGGACATTAATGACACGGGGGAGGTGCAGGTGGGGATGGTATGGGAGGCCCTGAAGGCGGTGATCCGGGGGGAGCTGATCTCCATACGGGCACATAGGGAAAGGAGGGAGAGACAGGAGAGGGAGAGGCTGGTGGGGGAGCTTCTGGACGTGGATAGGAAATATGCGGAGGCACCAGAGGAGGGGCTGCTGGGGGAACGGCGTAGTTTGCAGGCTAAGTTTGACCTGTTGACCACCAGAAAGGCGGAGACACAGTGGAGAAGGGCGCAGGGCGCGATTTATGAGTATGGGGAGAAGGCGAGTAGGATGCTGGCGCAGCAGCTCCGCAAGAGGGATGCGGCTAGAGAAATTGGGGGAGTGAGGGAGAGGGGTGGGAACATAGTGCAGAAGGGGCCAGAAGTAAATGGGGTTTTCAGAGACTTCTATAAGGAGCTGTATCGGTCAGAGCCGTCGACGAGGGGAGGGGGGATGGAGGGCTTCTTGAACAAACTGAGGTTCCCCAAGGTCCAAGAGGAGCTGGTAGAGGGGCTGGGGGCGCAGATAGGGCTAGAGGAGCTAGTCAAGGGGATTGGGCATATGCAGTCGGGGAAGGCGCCGGGGCCAGACGGGTTCCCGGTGGAATTTTACAAAAAATATGCGGATCTGGTGGGCCCTGTGCTGGTGCGAGCCTTCAACGAGGCATGGGAGGGGGGGGCTCTGCCCCCGACAATGTCGCAGGCACTGATCTCTCTGATCTTGAAGCGGGATAAGGACCCCGTGCAGTGTGGGCCATATAGGCCTATCTCGCTCCTGAATGTGGATGCCAAGCTGCTGGCAAAGATCCTGGCTACCAGGATAGAGGATTGTGTGCCAGGGGTGATACACGAGGACCAGACGGGTTTTGTGAAAGGGCGGCAGCTTAATACGAACGTGCGGAGACTGCTAAACGTCATCATGATGCCGGCAGTGGAGGGGGAGGCGGAGATAGTGGTGGCATTGGACGCGGAGAAAGCATTTGATAGGGTGGAGTGGAAGTACCTGTGGGAGACGCTGGAGCGGTTTGGATTTGGGGAGGGATTTATTAAATGGGTGAAGCTGCTCTATTCGGCCCCGACGGCAAGTGTAGTGACGAATGTTAGGAGATCGGAGTATTTTGGGCTCCACCGGGGGACCAGACAGGGGTGCCCCTTGTCCCCCCTGCTCTTCGCACTGGCAATTGAACCGTTGGCGATGGCACTGAGGGGCTCAGGGGGGTGGAGAGGGCTGACAAGGGGCGGGGAGGAGCACCGGGTATCGCTATACGCGGACGACCTGCTGCTATACGTGGCAGACCCAGAAGGGGGAATGCCGGAGGTGATGGAACTGCTAGCAGAATTCGGGGACTTTTCGGGGTATAAGCTAAACTTGGGTAAGAGTGAGGTATTTGTGATACACCCAGGGGACCAGGAAGAGGGAATCGGGAGACTCCCGTTGAAGAGAGCAGGAAAGAGTTTTAGATATTTAGGGGTGCAGGTGGCAAGGAACTGGGGGACTCTCCACAAGTTGAACTTCTCTAGGCTAGTGGAACAGATGGAGGAGGAATTTAAACGGTGGGACATGGTGCCGCTGTCGCTGGCGGGCAGAGTACAGTCCGTTAAAATGACGGTCCTCCCAAGGTTTCTGTTTTTATTTCAGTGCTTGCCCATCTTCCTCCCTAGGGCCTTCTTCAAAAAGGTGACGAGCAGCATCATGAGCTACGTGTGGGCGCACGGCACCCCAAGGGTGAGGAGGGTCTTCTTGGAGCGGAGTAGGGAGAGTGGAGGGCTGGCATTACCCAACCTTTCGGGGTATTACTGGGCGGCTAATGTGTCGATGGTGCGCAAGTGGATAATGGAAGGGGAGGGGGCAGCTTGGAAACGAATGGAGAGGGTGTCCTGTGGCAACATAAGCCTGGGGGCCCTAGTAACGGCGCCATGGCCGCTCCCTCCCACGAGGTACACCACGAGCCCGGTGGTGGCGGCCACCCTCAAGATCTGGGGGCAGTGGAGGCGACACAGGGGGGAAGTGGGAGGTCTGATGGAGGCACCGTTAAGAGGGAACCATAGATTCATCCCGGGGTACATGGACGGGGGATTTCAGAGCTGGCACAGGGTGGGTATCAGGCAGCTGAAGGATCTGTTTGTAGATGGGAGGTTTGCGAGCCTGAGAGAGCTGGAGGAGAAATTCGGGCTCCCCCCGGGAAACATGTTTAGACATTTGCAGGTGAAGGCATTTGCTAGACGCCAGGTGGAAGGGTTTCCCTTGCTCCCCAGTAGGGGGGCGAGCGATAGGGTGCTCTCGGGAGTCTGGATCGGAGGGGGGAAGATATCGGACATATACAAAGTAATGCAGGAGGCGGAGGAGGCATCAGTAGAGGAGCTGAAAGCCAAGTGGGAGGGGGAGCTGGGAGAGCAGATAGAGGATGGGACATGGGCGGATGCCCTGGAGAGGGTTAATTCTTCCTCCTCGTGTGCGAGGCTTAGCCTCATTCAATTTAAGGTGCTACATAGAGCCCATATGACGGGGACAAGGATGAGTCGGTTCTTTGGGGGTGAGGACAGATGTGTCAGGTGTTCGGGAAGCCCAGCGAACCATGTCCATATGTTTTGGGCATGTCCGGCACTGGAGGAGTTCTGGAAGGGGGTGGCAAGGACGGTGTCGAGGGTGGTGGGATCCAGGGTCAAACCAGGATGGGGACTAGCGATCTTTGGGGTTGGGGTGGAGCCGGGGGTACAGGAGGCGAGAGAGGCCGGAATACTGGCCTTTGCGTCCCTAGTTGCGCGAAGAAGGATACTGATACAGTGGAAGGACGCGAGGCCTCCAAGCGTGGAAACTTGGATTAATGACATGGCAAGCTTTATCCAGTTGGAAAGGGTCAAATTCGCCCTGAGAGGGTCGGTACAAGGGTTCTTTAGGCGGTGGCAGCCTTTCCTCGACTTTTTGGCTCAAAGATAGGGTGCAGAGGTCGCAGCAGCAGCAACCCAGGGGAGGGAGGGGAGGGGGGAGGAGGGGAGGGGGGAGGGGAGGGGGGAGGGGGGGAGGGGGGGGGGAGGGTGGGGGGTGGGGGGGAGGGTGGGGAGGTGGGGGGGAGGAGGGGGGGAGGAGGAGGGTGGGGGGGGGAGGGTGGGGGGGGAGGAGGGGGGGGAGGGGGGGGAGGAGGAGGGGAGGGGGGGAGGAGGGGGAGGAGGGGGGGGAGGAGGGGAGGGGGGGGGGAGGGTGGGGAGGTGGGGGGGAGGAGGAGGGGGGGAGGGTGGGGAGGAGGGGGGGAGGAGGAGGAGGGGGGGAGGAGGGGAGGGGGAGGAGGAGGGGGGGAGGGGGGGAGGGGAGGGGGGGCAACAACGGGTGTGGTGGGTTATTTAAGGTTGTAATGCGGACAAATTTGTTCGCAGTTCATGTTTGATGTTAATTGTTGCTTTGTTGGGTTTGTGGGGGGGGAGGGGGGGAGGGACAGCGCGCGCGGGGGGTCGGGCGGGGTGGGGATATCTGTTAAGAGGGAATCTTGTGTAACAGTCTATGGTTGGGGGGGTAAATATTTTCATGTAAAAAATCTCTTCAATAAAAATTATTTTAAAAAAAAAAAATAACCCTATTTTAGCCTTATTTCTTTTGTTATCATTGCTGCAACAAATCGATCTTTTCTCGCCACCGTAAAACTTTAAAACGTTATGATCCTGGTCCAGTGTCTAAGCCACTTTTGAGAATAGACCAGGCGTGTCTGTAACACTGAGGTCTTCCATTACTACTGCACTGATACCATCCCTTATTACCATATTATATTACCATACCATATTATCAGCGCAACTCTACGTCCTTTCCCTTCTTTTTTGTCCTTCCTAAATATCAAATATTTTGAAATATTTCGTTTGCAGTCTTTGTCACCTTGCAGCCATGTTTCCGTAATGGCGATTATATCATACCCATTGGCTCTTGTCATCTTGGCTAGTCTCCCATGCGGGATCTTGTCAAAAACCTTACTGAAATCCATGTAGGTATCCTGACCTTTCCCAATGCCTCAGAAATCCCTCCTACACCATTTCTCCAGCAACGTATTTAATTGATGAATTCTCCCATTCCTTTGGTCATGAGCATGTGAATCTGGGAGTAATCCTGGGGTTGTTTGCAGTCCTGCTCTACCTGCATGGTTATCTTCAACTGCCTGGTGGTCACCCATTTTCTCTCTTACTGTGCCCTTCCAACCCTGCGGTGTGACCACCGCTCTAAACATGCAATCCATGTGGTCCTCTGCCTCGCAGATGCACAGCAGTGACTCCAACTGGTACTAAAGTTCCCAAACCCAGAGTTCAAGCTCTTGCAGCTGGTAACTTATGTATCAGAGTAACACTATTGGTTGGTATCATGTCACGTGTTATGCTGATATATAACAGGAACACTTCCTACAGATGTGTTTGTCTGGGACACACGATGTGTTCACGACTTCACACATGCAACCGAATATACACAGCTTTCCGCAGAGTTGACCTGCTATTCCGTGACTCGGACCTGTAATCTATATAAGTGTATATATTACACCTAGCATAAGTCGTAACATTACTACACTTGCGTTATCTTTGTTTACTTTATTATTTTATTTCACTTTGACTTGATTTAACTTTACTTCCCTATTGCTAGTGCACCTCACTGACATCCAAGCTCCCCAGCTCCACGTGCAGTCTTGCTCCTTCTCGTGCTCTTTTATCTCCCTGGCTCCTCTCAGCTATGTGGTGCCTCACTCAAGTGGTTATTTCTGATGTGTGAGCCTTAATGATATGTTCACAATAAATGGACCAGGAAGACCAAGTGATCCATCCATATAAATCTATCTAGAAAGATCTTAAAGCTCCCTGCTGCAGCACCCACTTGTTTCTTCAATGCCTCAAACTTTTACCTCCATCTCCAAGACGCAGTGGGCCTCACTGCAAACTCTGTGTTTGAAGCCTCAATAATGCCATCACCTGACAACCCACTCCTAGAAACCATGTTGAGATGGTTTGTATTCCAAGGAACACCCAAGCTGCGATCGGGTAATTCTGTGCGGTGCGACTGTGATCTTCCTGACCCGTGTAGCTCAGTACCACCTGGCATAGAGGGTGGGTGAAGGATGATGATGGTTACCCACGGTGCTGTCAGACATTTGGCCTGAGTATGGGTGCTCAGAGTTTCCCGTTAACCTCCAGACTGAGTACTTTTGACAGGTATGGGTCTTGCCAATTATGCGATCATGTCTGCTAATTCAATTTTCGGACGTTTTGTTGGTCAAGGAAATGGATGGAACAGATCCGAGATTCCTGTGATGTGTTGACACGGCACCATCTAGTGGCACAGCTCTGCTTTTTATAACAAATTCTGTGCCACAAAAACAAAGATTTCTTTGAACTCCAGCAGCGTCAGCATTGAGATGGATTGAGCTACTTGAAATTTTAATCTATATGTAAATTTAATGTAATACAATTAAGTAAATGGAATTACTGGGACTTGACAGCTTTTACATACAATTTATAATTCAATTCATAATCTAAATGGGAAATGGTCTATTTAAATAGCTGTTCTATTACTTTTTTTTTAAAAGAAGAAAAGCTTTTTTCTGCAAGTGACGTGGAAATTCAGGCACGTTGCCAAGTGATCTGCAGCTTTCATCCAGTTAAGGACTGCTCATTAAAATTAGCCTTGCTTTTTCCAGGGGTACGGAAGATATTGTGTCACCTCATGGAATTCCACTTGATCTTTTGGACCGAGTCATGATCATCAGGACAATGTTGTACACACCAGATGAGATGATGCAGGTAGGAACTACTTCTTAGATCTAGATGTGGGACTGGTGGCATCGCCCCCTCCCCCCCCTTCTCCCTCGGACAGTCGCACCTTTATTAAAAGACAAAATATTGTGGGTACGGGAAGCCTGAAATAAAAACAGCAAATGCTGGAAATACTCCGATCAGGTCGTGTCTGAAGAAACAGTTCACGTTTTAGGCTGATGGCCTTTTATCATGATCTGAAACAATAACTTTTGTTTCTCTTTCCACGACGCTGCCTTAGTTGCTGAATATTTCCAGCATTTTCTGTTCTTATTCACCTTTACCTGTTATCAACACTTTCTGTTGGGGCTCGCTGGGCAGGGTTCAACAGCAACAAAATAAAAGACTTGTGTTTATTCAAGGATTTTCACGGCCACCATGCAAACAGCCATTGAATTGCTGTTGAAATGCACTTGCTGTCGTAATTAGGAAATGCGGCGGCTAATTTTACACAGCCAACTCTCCCAAAAGCATTGTGACAATGATTATCTGTTTTCGCGGCATTGGAAAAAGGATAAATTTTTGTCGGGACACAGAGGACAACTCCGCTTTTCAAAACAATACCGCATGAAATCTTTTGCTTCCACCCTGATGTATTTATTAAAATCAGTTAAATTGTCCTGCCTAGATCCTGTCATTCAGCGGCCTGATTTTAGAAACGAAACTGACTTCTCCTTTGAACTCCGCCTTTTCGGCATACTACCTCCCAGTCATCTGCCTCCTTACTCGCTCTCCTCCCTCTGTCCTCGGCTCCTCACTGTGTTTCACCATCTCCAACCTGTTGTATGTTGTATCGAAATTTTGGACGTCCTAAACTTTGAAAAGTAAGCACCTGAAAGCTAAATAAATGAATCCGAGTGCCATAAAGACAGACTGGGAGAGAAGTGGAAGAGTATGGAGATAAAGTAAAGTAGAAGTTGCGGAAGCATTGAGAGAGTGAGAAAGAGTCAAATCGAGTTATGGCAGAAATGTTTGAGAGCGTTGCAGAGACAAGAGTTGAAAGCAATAGGAAGAGATGGAAGAGTGACCCAAACAAATTAGGGACAATGAAAGAAGATGACGTTTTTTCTATTTTTTTTCTCTGGGCGATGTGCTATTTTCCATCATATATTTGTGCAATATGTGGCCTAACCCTATTATAAAAATTGATTCACGAATTCTTCTTGAGTCCTTTGATTTGACGTTTATGTTGATACTTGTCCTCTGTACAAAAATCACACAGCATTTTAGTTTTGTATGATTTTCTTTTATCGTCTCAAGCTGGACCTATCAATAGTGACAGCCCTTTAATCCAACAGTCCTATGGTTCAAAATGTTTGTTCCAGAAGCAAGCAGGTTTTGAGGAAAAAGCTGTGTTGCTTGCACGGGATGATACTTCACAGTTGAAGTAGAGATGGGGTGAACATTTTATAAACTCGCCCTCTACCAAAACCTTAGTGACAGCAGCACTGTGTCTTGTTCAATTTCTTCTGCCCTCTGATATTCCATTGGAATTATATCACCGTTCCTTCATTGTTACTGGATGAAAATCCTGACATTCCCTTCCTAATCGTACGGTGGGCGCACCACATGGACTGCAGCAGTTCAAGAAGACAGCTCACCACCACCCTCAAGGGCAATTAGAGACAGACAATAAAAGCCTTCATCTAGGCAGTGGCACCTACACCCCATTAAAGAATAAATAAAGGGGATCACATGAAATTATTGAATGAAATGAAAATCGCTTATTGTCACGAGTAGGCTTCAATGAAGTTACTGTGAAAAGCCCCTAGTCGCCACATTCCGGCGCCTGTTCGGGGAGGCTGATACGGGAATCGAACCGTGCTGCTGGCCTGCTTGGTCTGCTTTAAAAGCCAGCGATTTAGCCCAGTGAGTTAAATCAGCCCCTTGTTTTAGCTGAACAGGTGCTGAAAATGTTTCAGAAATTGCAGCAGAACATTTTTAGTTGACCGGTCTGCAGTTTGTGTGTATGTTGGATTTTCTTTATTTCAGATTTTCAATTTTTGTCTCCGCTCCAGGAGAGCTCAAACTGACCAGGCGTTTTCATAGGAACAGGCGAAGTGAGATCTGGAAGTAAATTTTGTTGTGTATTCACTGCTTGGCTTTAATGATTAGTAGCTCAGGTCAACAGCAAGAATATAAATTGAGCAAAATTAGCAGGACTGAATGAAACAGTGACTTAGATTCTGGCCTTTGGCCAACGTAAGCAGAGCTCAGCAATGTCCCATTCCGATGGCATGAAAATCTCTGTAGCAGTCCTCTTGTTTAACTGTGTTGAAGCTGACAATTCCAGCAATAAGTTCACAAAATCACTTAAAGCGAAATGGAGAATGGTCTCCCTCCAGTCATAAAAAGGGATTGGATTTGAGACATATTGCTGGGATAGTGTAGAGGGGGCTTGCCTGTGTATCGAATCTCGTGCTGTACTGTCCGGGGAGTGTCTGATGGGGACAGTGTAGAGGGAGCTTTACTCTGTATCTAACCCCGTGATGTACCTGTCCTGGGGGTGTTTGATGGGGACAGTATAGAGGGAGCTTTACTCTGTATCTAACCCCGTGCTGTACCTGTCCTGGGAGTGTTTGATGGGGACAGTATAGAGGGAGCTTTACTCTGTATCTAACCCCGTGCTGTACCTGTCCTTGGAGTGTTTGATGGGCACAGTGTAGAGGGAGCTTTACTCTGTATCTAACCCCGTGCTGTACCTGTCCTGGGAGTGTTTGATGGGGACAGTATAGAGGGAGCTTTACTCTATCTAACCCTGTGCTGTACCTGTCCTGGGGGTGTTTGATGGGGACAGTATGGAGGGAGCTTTATTCTATCTAACCCCGTGCTGTACCTGATTTGAGTGTATCTGTGGCAACCACTGGATTCTCAAAATGGAAAATCTTCTGTTATCCATCATCAATCTCCCTCTCTAATGAAAAAATATATACAAAACAAAGAATATCACAATTGTAATGATTTTAGATTTAATGATTAAAAGGTAAGAAAGCCACATTTGTCCTTATCCTGTATATTCTTGCAGCTAAAATAATTATCTATGGCACTTGTCAATAGTAACAGCTTTATAATGTTCAGCGGCTTGCAAGCGAGAAGAATGCTGACTGTTAATAGCTGGTGTGGAGCTAGTCTGAATCATTGAGCAGCCCAACATCAGCAGCAGAAGTGATAAGGACTTCCTTGATAATGATGCTATGTGTAGCATCATCGAGATAAGTCCAGGAGTGAGGGTTTCATATAATACCAGTTATTTTTCACTCTGGCACTATTGTAAACAAGAAAGTAGCGAAGCGATTACGATAAGCTAAATCAATAAACAACGTTTAGTCGTTTAGAAAGGTGTAGCGTGTTATATAGACCTTTATACAGACATTTAACCAAACATTAGCTGCACAAAAAAAAGATGCAGCGAATACTTGATCTGTGACTGTTTGGTTTCAATGAAACCTACAGTGTCATCTTTTTTTGCTTCTGCTTTATTGTAGACTCGTACATCCTTTCCCCCACCCCTGTTTAGCTTAAAGATAAAACCTGGAAAGAAGGGAAAGTCTATGGCCCCATGCATGAGGTGTCTTGTCAATCACCAGCTCTCAAAAGCAGGAAATCTGACTTTAATGCACACTGCTGCTACACTTGCAGCCAATGGATTGGATTGGATTGGATTTGTTTATTGTCACGTGTACCGAGGTACAGTGAAAAGTATTTTTCTGCAAGCAGCTCAACAGATCATTCAGTACATGGAAGAAAAGGAAATTAAACAAAATTCAAGAAAATACATGAGAATACATGATAGGGCAACACAAGATATACAATGTAACTACATAAGCATTTGCATCGGTTGAAGCATACAGGGTGTAGTGTTAATGAGGTCAGTAAATAAGAGGGTCATTTAGGAGTCTGGTGACAGTGGGGAAGAAGCTGTTTTTGAGTCTGTTCGTGCGTGTTCTCAGACTTCTGAATCTCCTGCCCGATGGAAGAAGTTGGAAAAGTGAGTAAGCCGGGTGGGAGGGATCCTTGATTATGCTGCCCGCTTTCCCCAGCAGCGGGAGGTGTAGATGGAGTCCATGGATGGGAGGCAGGTTCGTGTGATGGAACGGGCGGTACAATGCTGTGCAAAGGAGGAAAATGGGAGGTAGAGATTTTGAGAGAGAAGAGCAAGAGATTGGATGTTGTAGAGGAGGAGGATGTCACCAAGTCGAAAGACAGGTGGGAACGGAGTAAATGAGGGCAGGGTGGGGCAGAAGACCAGGGGGTTTTAGAGGCAATCCATGCTGGAAGGCAGAATGGAGCATGGGTTGAATGGGGCTAAGTGCAGATAAATGAGCTCCATAAAAGAGAACGGTGCTACTTCAAACAAGTAAGAAGTCTTACAACACCAGGTTAAAGTTGGACTTTAACCTGGTGTTGTAAGACTTCTTACTGTGCTCACCCCAGTCCAACGCCGGCATCTCCACATCATGACTTCAAACAAGGACTTCTATTAAAGCGGTTCCCTTACTTTCAATCCACAAATAACGACCTCCATTTGGAATCTTTGACACAAGCACATCTGACGTTTGCCGTAAGTTATTTATTGCACTTTTAATTCATCCATGCACGTTATATTCATCCCTGGTACAAGGATGGGCAGCACTGTAGCACAAGTGGCTAGCACTGTGGCTTCACAGCGCCAGGGTCCCAGGTTCGATTACCCGCTGGGTCACTGTGCGGAGTCTGCACGTTCTCCCTGTGTCTGCAGGGGTTTCCTCCGGGTGCTCCGGTTTCCTCCCACAGTCCAAAGACGTGCAGGTTAGGCCATAATAAATTGCTCTCAGTGACCAAAAGGTTAGATGGGGTTATTGGGTTACGGGGATCGGGTGGAAGTGAGGGCTTAAGTGGGTTGGCGCATAGCCGATGGGCCGAATGGCCTCCTCTGCACTGTATGTACTATGTATGAAATGTTTTTGTCTTTGAACATGTGCAGTGTTGCCCCCATTTGCACAGCTGCATCAAGTGTTAACCCAGTTCGCATCGGAAGGAGAAAACCTATTGAGTAATGGCCGAGTCAGCAAGGTTGCCAAAAGTCTTATGCTACCGATTGCACACCAAAGTACTTTACTGGAAGCCACATCTGAGTAAAGCTAGTTTGAGACGGTCATTTTCTCATTTGCATAAATACAGCCGTCACCAACCAGACTGAGATGGCCTTGCCTCGTGGCTCAATGAGTAAACACCTAGCCTTGTGTAGCTTTAGGTCCTGTAGACCAGAAGGTTTGAATTTCGATCCCTCTCTGTTCCCGAAGTTGGCTGATCACAGGAGGGCTGCAGTTATTGGACTCCAAGGAGAGGAAGCACAGTATTTATATAATGCCTTGCATTTATATAACATGTTGTCAAATCCTCTCAATGTCTCAAAGTGCGTCACTGCACTTGCATTCACTTGCTATGCCAGCATATGTATTTGGCAGTTTTGCAAGTAGAATCTGACAGTCAGTAAATAGGGCAGCACAGATTCTCGGCTTGGGTCACTGTCTGTGTGGTGTCTGTACACTCTCCCCGTGTCTGCGTGGGTTTCCTCCGGGTACTCCGGTTTCCTCCCACAGTCCAAACATGAGCAGGTTAGGTGGATTGGCCATGCTAAATTGCCCTTAGTGTCCAAAAATGTTAGGTGGGGTTACTGGGTTACGGGGATAGGTTGGAAGTGTGGGCTTAAATGGGGTGCTCTTTCCAAGGGCTGGTGCAGACTCGATGGGCTGAATGTCATCCTTGTGCACTGTAAATTCTACGATTCGGCTTTAAATTTGGCCATGCTGCTGCAGAACCACCACCTCTTCAAACAGTACCGTGGGATCTATTAAATCAACCTGAACAGAACAAAATTTTTTTAATGACCTTTTATATTGCACCTTTCGTGACAATAAGACATTCAAAAATGCATTGTAGACATGAAGCGTAGCTGCTCTTGTGATGTAGGAAACACGGCAGCCAATTTCTGCACAGCAAACTGCAAACTTCCTAAAACAGCATTGTGATGCTGACCGGATGATCTGTTTTGAGATATTGCAGGAAAGAAACGGGTGCTCCGGTTTCCTCCCATAGGTCCCGAAAGAACATAGAACACACAGTGCAGAAGGAGGCCATTCAGCCCATCAGGTCTGCACCGACCCACTTAAGCCCTCACTTCCACCCTATCCCTGTAACCCAATAACCCCTCCTACCCTTTTTGGACACCAAGGGCAATTTAGCATGGCCAATCAACCAAACCTGCACGTCTTTGGACTGTGGGAGGAAAGCGGAGCACCTGGAGGAAACCCACGCAGACAAGGGGAGAACGTGCAGACTCCACACAGACAGTGGCCCAGCGGAGAATCGAACCTGGGACCCTGGAGCTGTGAAGCCACAGTGCTAATCACTATGCTACCCAGAAAGACATGCTGTTCGGTGAATTGGGCATTCTGAATTCTCCCTCAGTGTACCTGAACAGGCGCCGGAATGTGGCAACTAGGGGATTTTCACAGTAATTTCATTGCAGTGTTAATGCAAGCCTACTTGTGACACTAAAGATTATTATTATTAACCACTGTGCCGCCTCTACTAATTTGTCAACTTGACCACCATGCTGGTTTGTGAATTTAAGTCCAATGAATAAAATCCATAATGGTGATCATGAAGCTTTTGGGTTGTTGTAAAATCCGATCTGGTTCACTGATGTCCTTTCGGAGAAGAAATCTGTCTGTACCCAGACTGGTCTATGTGTGACTCCACATCCATGTGGTCGACGTTTAACAGCCCTATGAAATGGTCCAGCAAGTCACCAAAGGCTGTTCACCATTTAAGGACATGTAGAGATGGGCAATACATATTGGCCTTGGCAGTAGCACCTACATTCCATGAAGAATCAGTTCTAAAAAGATTAACTGCACAGGAACATCAAAACCCTGCACTAAAATCATTTGCAATGTCTGCAGTTTATTTCTCTGTCAGCCTACAGTATTGATTTCGGATACGTTGAATGCACTATAATTAGCTGTCATACCGGCTATCCCTAATTGAGACTGTGTAATTATAATTGCGTCACTTCGCTTTACTCCCTTCCTTTCCTGAAGTGTTGACTCTCTCAATATTTGTCATCAATAAATGCTTTCTTTCGCAGCCCACATAACCTGAGTTGTTGAGCTATTTAACCATGAATGTCATCGCAACCAAGCCTGATCTTCTGATCCTGTAGTATTGTTACATGTTCACTTTCCAGGACTAGCTTTCTTGTCTCATTAGCCCAGAGACACCCAAGCTAAATGCAACATCCTTGCTGTCTCCCCAGCTGAAATCCACCAACTGTATGAACCACATGATTGAACCTGGGTCCTTCCTGGCCTGTAGGGCTCGGTATCACATTGAAGGGTTGCCCTTCGTCATTAGGTCACTGAATGCACGCACCTCCCTGCTTTTTTTAAATACCTTGTATAGGCTCGGGGCGTTATAAAGTGTGTAGGAGGGAGTGATTGCGTGGTTTTATTTTACTCATTAGGAAATTGAATCAAATTACTTGTGCTTTTCTGTGTTATTTGTGACTTTTGTGCCTTTATCTGTTTTGGTTAGATTGCATTTTCATGATGGTTCCCTGCTCCTATGTTATTCTGCATATATTTCTGTAAGATGTACCGAATATTGTTGGATAACTGTCATTCAGACCTTAAAGCTCGAAATTTGATCTGTGCTGTGTTATCTGGTCGCAGCCAATCCAACATTTGGTCTCAGTAGCCAAAATTGGTGAACAGGTGATTGGCTAGAGTTCATGCTGTAATGACCAGTGAAACCCTACTGAAAAATACCTGTGTGTGTCCAGCGAGTGTGGGCAAAATCAGATTTGGCCCTCCCATAATAGAATGGCCTTCCCGCTCTTGTGGAAAGGTACTCCACAAATCAACTTGATATCCTTTTAAATGGGTTTACTCCCTGTTAAGAAATGTTGTTGAGTGAGCATTGGAGTAAATATATGTCACAAGCATCGAGTCCTCAAATCCAGTAATTCTGATGAATGACCATATGAATTGGAGTAAACGGGAGTGTCACACAAGTACAGCAGGGACATTCAGCTCTAATGAGTTAAGCTGCGGCAGAAGAGAACGGAAGGAGTTGTGTATTCGGAGAGCTGGAATACAAGAGGTTCTTCTGTGTAAGACTGTCTTTGCGAATCAAACAGTCAACGTATTTATAGAACCAATGTGTTTCTGTGATTTATCTGTTAGCGAGGAGGCTATAAGTGATGTGCATTATATCAAAGGTCATCGTACTGTGTGTGTGCGTTCCAGCAAGGAGCTGGTGTAAATCAGATGTCTGCCTGTGAGGGATTAGTGAGCGTATGCAGAGGCAAGTGCATTAAGCCAGTACTGTTTAACTTTACACCATAATGCAAGGAAACCATGCTACATTTGTTGAGAGCCACTGTTCACACCTCAGAAAGTTATGTGCAATGCCCAGGCTATCCAGGCTGTGCAGTGCATTTGTGGTTAAAAATTGTAAGTGGCTACAGGAAAGCTAGTCTTGCATTTATCCACCTCCTTTCACAAGCTCTCAATATCCCAAAGTTTCACTTCTGCGATGTAAGATTTAATATAATGTTTAGGGTATGGAAGCATAGTAATTATGTGACTGGACCAATAATCCAGAGACACTAGTTCAAATCCTACCATGACAGCTGGTGAATTTAAACTCAATCGGCGTAAGAAGTTAGACTCCGTAATGGTGATCGTAAAACTACTGGATTGTCCTAAAAACCCAACTGGTTCACTAATGTTCGTTAGGGAAGGAAATCTGCCATCCTTACCTGCCTGGCCTAGACACGACTCTAAACTCATAGCAATGTGGTTGATTTTGAACTGTCCTCTGATTTGGATGAACAAAATACTGTTATATTCAAGAAGGCGGGTCACGTGATTTGAGAATTGGAGCAACTGCGTTTTTGTGACCCCTAGCGCTACTCATCTTTTAATCCTTTTTTTTAATCCTGAAACACAACGTATAATTATTTGTTCCTGGCAAGTATGGCCTGTGCTATGTTTCCGGAAAATCCTGGCTAGATTGATGGAGAGCAGAGTTAAGTCAAAAAAATCGTTGTTTGAGTGAACCAGTCAGAGGAGGCTGGAGTGGGGCCCTTTATTCGAGAGGAATGTTCGTGTACCTGGTCTCCAAGAGGAGCTGGGGACGAATACCCAGCTGAATTTGAGAGCAGGCTGTCATGCTTTCGCAATCTCAGTTTGATGGCTGGGCGTATCGAGTTCAACGGCGAATATTGTATCTGATCTTTGAGGCCTGGGGTTGGTGGGGAGCCATGACCACTGGTCTTGCATAGGCTCGTCTTCGATGTTTATCGAGAAGGGTTGGAGTTCCTCAGGGCAGTGTTCTCGGTCCAACCATCTTCAGGTGCTTCATTAATGACCTCCCTTCCATCGTAAGGTCAGAGGTAGGGATGTTTGCAGATGACTGCACAATGTTCAGCACCATTCGTGATTCCTCAGATACTGAAGCAATTCATGTCCAAATGCAGCAAGGCCTGGTCAATGTCCAGACTTGGACTGACAAGTGGCAAGTTACATTCACGCCACACAAGTGCCGTGACCTTCTCCTACAAGAGAGAATCTAACCACCGCCCCTTGACATTCAATGGCATTACCATTGCTGAATCCCCCATAATCAGCACCCTAGGGTTACCATTGTTCCGAAACTCAACTGGACTAGCCACATTAATACTGTGGCTACCAGGACAGGCCAAAGACTATGAAGCCAACTGTGAGTAACTCACCTTCTGGAACACCCAACCCCCCCCCCCCCCCCCCCCAAAGCCTGTCCACCATATCAACAAGGCACAAGTCAGGAGTGTAATGGAATGCTCTCCACATGGGCAGCACGCTAGCACCATGGTTAGCACTATTGCTTCACAGCATCAGAGTCCCGGGTTCAATTCCCAGCTTGGGTCACTGTCTGTGTGGAGTCTGAACGTTCGCCCCATGTCTGCGTGGGTTTCCTCCGGGTGGTCCGGTTTCCTCTCTCTGTCCCGAAAGACGTGCTGTTTGGTAAATCGGACATTCTGAATTCTCCTTCTGTGTACCTGAACAGGCGCCGGAATGTGGCGACTAGGGGCTTTTCACAGTAACTTCATTGCAGTGTTAATGTAAACCTACTTGTGACGATAAAGATTATTCCAATAAAGATTATTATTACTGCCCCCCTTCATACATGAGTGTGCATTGCCAAGCATTGTATTGAGGGCAGTATCCTAATGTTTTCCTTTGGTGCTGTTTCTTCTTGGACTGGCTGTCTTGGGAGGTTTTGAATGTGCAGCTTTCCCCATTTTTGTCCTCTGGTGGGGGTCCGTGTCGTGGTGCCGTGTGCTCATGGCTATATCCTGTTGTCCTGAGGTCCTCTGCTCTTGGTATATTTTGATACAGTCCGTGTGAAGGGAGATACCGACCATGATGATCGCAAACGGAACCAAATGTATGAATATTTGCTGCTCTTCTCTGTTTAAATGTGTGGACTGATGATCTGTGCTGGATTTTGTGGGATTGTTACACCTTGTGGTTATATATAAAATATCCTCTTAGAACAAAGGTCTTCGAGGATTTTTTTCCTGTATTTTCTTTCACTGTTTTGGAGTTAAAGAATAGTTGATTGGCTCCTGCAAAGGTGTATCTGAGAAAAAGCCGTCATAATGTGTTATTGGTGCCTCTGGTATTATTGAAGTTGGGGGGAGATATATTTTGGTGCCCACTCAAACATGGCAGGAACATTTTAGCCTATATTTTCATTGTATGAGCATTCGCTACATGTGAAGGTGTGCACCTTTTTATCATGTTTCCATGGCTTTAGCCTCTTCTCCATTCTCTAGTTTATCCGTGGTACGTACGGAGGCACACGGTTTAATGATTAAACTGAACCAACTGTGTTATTGTTCTCCTGTCGTTTTCTGCATTCACGTCTGCTGAGGCACTTATGCTGTGTTGTACTAATCCTGAGGATTTGTTGCATTATTTGTAAAAATGAAATACTCTCAATAAAAAATGTATAGACAAACAAAAGTGGTGCATCCTCACCTTGGGGCAATTGGGGATGGGCAATGTCTAACTGGTGCTCACAACCCATGAATGAATAAATCATAATGTAGCAGCCAGTTTGCTTACAGCAGAGTGCTACAGACAGCAATGAGAAAATGACCATATCACCTTTTTAAGTGATGATGTTTGATATTGACTGTACACCGAGGACAGAGAGGAAAGAAATAGCCTCAAGGTGTACAACTCTGTCAAGGCCACACGTGTGAGCTGTGATGGATGAGGAGTGAGCCTGCCGTGCAACACTGGGTGTGGAGAAGGAGAACCCCAAATCTGTTGTCATTTTGTAAACTGTTCTTTCCAATGAGCTGAAGATAGATGGCAATCACACAGTGGGTATTTGGGGCGTAAACTGCTACAAGGTGGCATCTGCAGACTTGAATAAAAACACATGCTCGTTTACTTGGTGTCATTCCTCTCATTTTTGGGATGCTATGGGGCTATAAATGCCGACAGCAGCTCCACGCTGCCAAGCACCTATTCAAGATGGTGGGCCAGTACCTGCTGCCTGTCTATTGAGGGCTTAAACCTATGTTCACCAGGTTACTAACAGGTTGCAGGGGCATTGCTTTGACATTCAACAGCAAATATTGTCGAGAGGGAAACTTATGGCACTGTGACATTGAACACCTCCTCCCCAATCCTCCACCATCATCCCCCACAGCTTGATGCATGATTATATTCGGTGCAGAGAGGGTATACAGGTCAGGAACGTCCCAAGCTACATCCAGTTTCAACACCAACAGCAAAGATGAAGATAAAAATTAACCCGGCTCTCATCACTGCTGGAAAATGCATGTTAGATGTCTATTGGGTGTGATGCCTCCTGCAGCCAAATAGCATGCCAGCGCATTGGCCAGAGATGATGAATGTCCAGTTGGGTGTCACCACATCCCGGCTCCTGTTCGGGTACACCGAGGGATAATTCCGAATGTCCAATTCACCTAAAAAAGCACGTCTTTGAGGATTTGTGGGAGGAAACTGGAGCACCCGGAGGAAACCCACGCAGACACTGGGAGAACGTTCGCACAGATAGTGACCAGAGCCGGGAATCGAACCTGCGACCCTGGAGCTGTGAAGCAACAGTGCTAACCACTGTGCTACCGTGCTGCCCATGAGTAAAAAGTATTTTGGATTTGTTTGACGACTTAAACAACCCAGAATTATCTAAATATAGATTTCTATCTGCGACAGTCCCACAGTTTTCGCAATATAACGTGCACGTTCAGGCAAATCCATTTTTTTTGTTTCAATTTAAATACTCCAGTCCCACTCTTTTATCTGCAGACCTGGAGAAACTGTTAGCCTTTGACCTAAATAATCATCTGGTGGTGAACGGGCCATTAATTTATACTGACAGAAGGATCAATTGCACTGACAGTTATAGGATCTGTTGTTCACTTTTCTTAATCCTCCTCTCTCCCTGCTCGGCAGATAATCAAGATTCGAGCACAGACAGAAGGCATCAGCATCAGTGAGGATGCCTTGCTTCACCTGGGGGAAATCGGCACTAAGACAACACTGCGGTGAGTACCCATTTCTGCTTTGTTAAGGAATAATGACTCTTGTCCAGACCTTGATAATGTCATTTGCTTCTTTTTTTCCCTTTTGACCCCTGCGAGCAGGAATGATTTGCTGCTCTCCCTACGATGACGCTTTCAGGAGCCCGAGACAAGGGTTTTAAATCATCCTCTACCTGCAGCCAAAGTACTCTTCACTGGCGGTATTTAATTTTAGCCAGCGCTGTAGAATAACCGTTTCAGTAATAGCTATTGGTTTTAGCTTGTCACAGGAAGATGAATGGTGCTGTAGGTAGGGGCCCTTGGGATTTGACACAAAAGGTTTCTGTTTTTCAAAAAAAAAAAGCTCCTCAAAAACAAAGGCCGTTAATGAAACCTACCTGGCTTAGATATACGCAATCCAGAGTTTTTTGTGCATTATGAAGGTTTTTAAACTCAGATATTTTCACAGAAGCACAGAGCACAAACGAGAGCTCTTCAGTTATTGCCTTGGGCATTGAAAATTCAACATACTTTTATTACCATCTTTTGAGTGCTGGGAGCAGGATTTGACCATTCAGCCCTTCAAACCTGCTTTTTAAAAAATTTATTGGATGTGGGTATCGCTGGCCAGGCCAGCATTTATTGCCCACCCTTCATTCCCCTCGAGAAGGTGGTGGTGAGGTGGTGTAGCTACACTCATGGTGCTGTTAGGGAGGGAGTTCTAGGATTTTGGCCCAGTAACAGAAGCAACGGCTGATATATTTCCAAGTCAGGGTGGTGTGTGACTTGGAGGGGAACCTCCAGGTGGTGGGGTTCCCACGTATCTGCTGCCCTTGTCCTTCTAGATGGTCGTGATCGTGAGTTTGGAAGGTGCTGCCCAAGTAGCCTTGATGAATGTCTGCCATGCATCTTGTAGATGGTACACACGGCAGCTACTGTGTTGGAGGGTTTGAATGTTTGTGGAAGAGGTGCCAATCAAGCAGGGCTCCTTTGTCCTGGATGGTGTTGAGCTTCTTATGTCATGGGAGCTGCACTCATCCAGGCATGGAGAGTATTCCATCACACTCCTGAGGTGAATTACTCGCCAGAGAATTTCCAGCCTCTGACCGGCCACTGGATTTATATGGCCAGTCTAGTTCAGTTTCTGGTCAATGGTAACCCCGAGGATATTAAAAGTCCACCATTGAATAAGATAATAGCTGACCTCAGCTCCCAGCTTTCCATACTATTTTCATGTCTCTTGATTCCCTTAGTTTTGAAAAAATCTGTTGACCGCTGCCTTGGATACATTCGACCACTGAGCAGCCACAGGCTTCTAGGGTAGAGAATTCCAACATTTCCACCCTTTTGAGTGAAAAAATTTCTCCTCATCTCAGTCTTAAATAATAAAGCCCGTATTCTGATATTTTGACCCCAGTTCTAGATTCTCCAGCCAAGGGAAATTAACTCCCAGAGAGTTGGGGGGGGGGGGGGGGGGGGTTATTTCCTTGGGTACAGAAGATTTAGGGCTGGTATATTCGAATATAAAAGTAAGGATATAATGTTAGAATTGTATAAAACACTGGTTAGGCCACAACTGGAGTATTGTGTGCAGTTCTGGTCACCACATTAATAGGAAGAACGTTATTGCTCTGGAGAGAGGGCAGAGGAGGTTTCCAAGAATGTTGCCAGGGCTGGAAAAGTGTGGCTATGAGGGGGGTTGGATAGGTTGGGGTTATTTTCCTTGGCACAAAGAAGGCTGAGGGGTGACTTAATTGAGGTGTACAAAATTAGGTGGGGCAGAGATAGTGGACAGGATAATATTGTTTCCTCCAGTGGAGAATTCTAGAACTAGGGGACGTAGATTCAAGATAAGTGGCAGAAGGTGTCGAGGGGGCAGGAGGAAAAACTTTTTTACGCAGAGGGTAGGGGGAGTCTGGAATTCTCTGCCCGAATTGGTGGTGGAAGCAGAGACCCTAAAAGGGACCTGGATCTGCACCTTCAGTGCTCAAAGCTACAAGGCTATGGACCAGGTGCAGGTAGGTGGGATTAGAAAGGGCACCTGGGTGTCTTCAGGCTGGCATGGACCAGATGGCCTCCTTCTGTGCTGTAACCTTTCCATGATTCTGTAATTCATGTGATTAAAGCAGTTATTGGGTAGATGGAGATGAGCTTTTACACAAGGTGACCGAGGAGTGCATTCAAAAGCGGATGTCAGAGTTGCCGTGCTGCTCCTGCACATCCTTCAGTAGGTCAGCACATGTTGGAAATTGGGGGTAAAATTGATGATATCCCAAAATACCAAATGTGTGGGCAGCAGTAATGGAACTCTTTGTCTGGGAAAGAACTCCGGCAGCGCCTGAACCCAGATCCAGGAGCCAAATGAAGCATATGGATGGGAACTATTTAGGCAGCTGGGTAGAAGCAGCAGAAAGCCCTGAGAGAGAGAAAAGAATCGATCCCTCTCAAGAGGAAAACCCCAGCAAAAAAAGCAAAACAAAACGGTCAGAACAGCAAAGCTGTGGTTGGGGTAAATGTGCCCTGTTAATTCTGTTTGTAGAACATGCATGCGACTGCATTAGACTATTGAGGGAGGAAGTGACGGGAAGAGCCCACGGAATCTAGTCTCCGAGAGAAATGCCGATCATTTACTTAAAACACCGAAGGGGGGCAAATTGAAGGAAGTGAAGGAACGTGGTGAATAGTTGCCCCAAACCTGCTGGAGGAAGGACGGAAATATCGATACTTTGGAGCCGTGAAGCTATTTGAATGGTGCTGCTGTGAGCACAGCATGGGAACCTGCAGCTTGTGGTGTTACAGGGTCTGATGGATCACGGGTAGCTTCATAATGCCTGATAATTTGGTGGAGATTCAATAATCTCCTTTAAACAGAAATTGAGGGAATATGAGGAAAGAGCCGGGGAGGGAGACTGACTGATTGCTCTTCAAAAGAACTGGTGCTGACCCAGTAGGCCAGATGATTACCTCCTGTTCCAAACTATTCTACAATGTGGGTAAAATCCTATTGAAACACCACTAAGAGACATGCCCATGGTGATAGAATTGAGTTTGTGACATGCATAACAAACTTAGTTGGATGTAGGTAAATAGATTTACCTCAATTACACCCCCCCCTTAAACTCTACAGCCAGAGAAAGGGTTAACTTTCTCTCATTTTGCCTCCCAGTTGATTTTGGGATTATTCTTTTTGCTGGATTCTCCATCACGTGCAGTGCTGCAGACTTGTTCTCCACATGTTTAGCCCAATGTTTGCATTAATTAATTACTTGTACATGTGATAGACAAAAGGAGCAGGAATATATTGAGGTTAATGGCTGTGTGCTTATGGTACAGGTATTCGGTGCAACTCCTGACCCCTGCCAACCTGCTGGCAAAGATCAATGGGAAAGATGGCATCGAGAAGGAGCACGTGGAGGAAATCAATGAACTGTTCTACGACGCCAAGTCGTCCGCTAAGGTTCTTGCTGAACACCAAGAAAAGTACATGAAATGAAAAGCTCGTCACTGAGCTGAATTTAAAACTGAATCCAAAATAAACCAGGGATTGGCGAGCGAAATACACGGGGCTCTGCAGCATCTGAATGGTAACCTTTGTGACGGGGAGTGGCTGTCAGTACAAATTCTCAAAGAAAAATAACATTTATTTGTTCAATAAATAAACTTTTTTTTAAAAATCTGTCCGTGATTCATTTTGCGTTGTGTGCGTGGGAAGTGCGTTGGCCGCTAACCCACTGTGTGTCATAGTGCTGGCCCCACTGTCCCCAGTCTCAACTACACAGTCATGGGTGGCTGTTAATTAGAGGTTAGGCTGAGATATGCCAGTGGGGGAATAGCTCGATCACAGAAAAAGGGAACTCACTCATGACCATCCTTGCGCTGCAGTAACATGCAGTCAGCTCCACAAGCTTAGTCATTTTGATCTATGTACCTGAATACTATTGCCTTACAAAGAAAAATCTTGCGGTCTTGGTCTTTACATCGCGGCTCCAGTTTGCAATAGCAATGAAGCTGTCTGAAACTGACAGAAACTTCTGGAGTGCACAAATGCACAGTGGAATGACCCAACATCTTGGATTTCCCAGAATTGACCATAATTTGGCCTCCCCGTGCATCATTGCTGAGATGTATTTTGTCCCAGATTGCTTTTGCAGGCGGCTTTGTTTCCGCACATGCGTTGGATCGGTCACATCCTTTCATTTATGTACAGGCGCCAGGCCTGGCAAATACTGGACTGGCAGCAAGTAAGCTGCCCCATCTCTCCCCCTCCCTCCCGATCGTACAGGTCCAGAGCACCCTGACACCCCCATGCCTTCTTACCGAGTGTTGGCAACCCTGATGCTGAGTTAAATGCAGAAGTCCAGATGTTTCAGTCAGTGGCTTCCCACTTCCCCATGGGGCGTGCTGTTAAAGGCCCCTTCAACTGCAGTCAGGTGGAAGTCATTGAACTATTTAGAATTTCCATTTTCAAACTCTCGGTCTCACTAAAATCCACTGGAAAAGTTACATTGTGTTGAATGAACTGTAACTGGGGTTTTAATGGTGTGCTAAGTTCATAGTTATTGCTGAACAAACTCTGACACGGAATAACAAATACTTGTGTATTTTCAAGGTTGTTAATTCTATACTTTTGAAGTTTGTTTGATATTTCAGGTTCATCTTAATTACATGTGTATTTCCCAATCTTCATTTTGCTCTCTAAATTGATATTAAAAAGTGATGGATAATCGGTGCTTTTAATTTCCTGATTTACTGTCCGTCAGCATTTATCCACATTATTGGCTGCTTGTGTTGCTTGAATACATCGCGTTGATGGATACCCGGAGGTGTCTCTAATGCCAAATTCATATCTAGGGCAGGAAACGTGAAACCCAAGATTGTGGGATCTTTGTGTCGGTTAGCTCACTGCTCCTTGTAGCAGTCCAGGCCTAATTTTCTTATCTTTAAAATAAATTTAGGGTACCCAAGGGCGGCACGGTGGCACGATCGTTGGCACTGCTGCCTCACCTTGCCGAGGACCCGGGTTCGATCCCGACCCCAGGTCATTGTTCGCATGGAGTTTGCACATTCTCACCGTGTTTGCGTGGGCCTCACCCCCACAACCCAAAGATCTGCAGGTTAGATGGATTGGCTACACTAAATTGCCCCTTAATTGGGAAAAAATAACTGGGTACTGTAAACTTATTTTTTAATAAAATTAGCGTACCCTATTATTTTTTTCCAATTAAGGGGCATTTAGCGTTGCCAATCCACCTAATCACATCTTTGGGTTGTGGGGGTGAGACCCACGGGCAGAATGTGCAAACCACACGGACAGTGACCCGGGTCCGGGATCGAAACCGGGTCCTCGGCTCCGTGATATAGCATTGCGCCACCGTGCCGCCCCTCCAAGGTTTAATTTCTGGTGAAAACAATTTCTCCTGAATTCCCGATTAGATTTATTAGTCTCTGATTTTATACTTATGGCCCTAATTTGGGGCATCCAAAAGGTGGGAGCATGTCTACGTCTGCTGTATCCCCACTCTGTCATCCCTCAGCCTAGGTTAAAAAAGTAAGAAGTCTTACAACACCAGGTTAAAGTCCAACATGTTAGTTTCAAACACTAGCTTTCGGAGCGCCTCTCCTTCCTCAGGTGAATCCTGAGGAATCAGTAAATTTTAAAAAGCCCCAGTTTATTCAGTCTTTCCCAATAGGTGTAATTTCAGTTCTGGTATAATTCTTGTGAATGTTCTCTGCATTTTATTCCAATGTCTCTATCCTCAATGTACAATGAAGACCATAACTGCCCGGTACTGTAAGTTTGGATAGAAGTTCAACAATTCCTCTGCTTTCTAATATTTCTATCCCTCCAGAAGCAACCCCCCCCCCCCCCCCCCTTGCTTTGTTTTTAAATGGCCTTATTAGCACATCACAATACAAAAACTACGGATGCTGCAAATCTGAAATGAAAGCAGAAGACCCTGGAAATACTCGGGTCAGGCAGCATCTGTGCAGAGAATCATTTTTTCACAAATGCTGCCCACAGCTTGCTGAGTATTTTAGGCATTCTCTGATTTTATACCATGAAAAATACATGTTTAGCTCAGTTCATTCAAGACTAGAGTTACATTTTCTTTCCCAGGCTATTGAAAAAATTATTTCCTGTTTAGAACGATGAGGGTAAGGATGGTAATGGTTATTTGCAGACAAGTCGTCACCCCCAATGAACCCCTAGACAAGGGCGAATAACAGGGAAAAAGCAGTTTTAAAAGAGAATTTTTTTTTGCTAATCAGCTGGCCATTGTCTGAGTTGAAGAGCAATCAGTCAATAAATCTGACCAGTATAACAGAATACCCTTAGAAATATACAGCCATATACATCTCCTGACAGGAAGTTTTTACAGCCTATTTCACAAGTCCATGTACGGGTGAGCCATTCATTAAAGCAAAGCTGCTGACAGAAATGTTTGTTTAATCTTATCTGTGTGACAACACAATCTCGGAACAATTATAGACTGGACATATTTTTGTCCTTTATTGCAACTTTAGCTGCAAACCTGTTCTCCACACAGGGTGACCTGGTTTAACATGCAGCTTCAGAATTGCATACAGACGGCCCCCAGGAACTTTTTTGATTTCTAGGGTAATCCAGTCACGGTTAAGCTAGGAAATTTAACTTGTCTAAGTGACTGATCAGTCGTTCGCTTAACTGAATTAACTAACTTGTTTATGGGCGGCACGGTGTAGCAGTGGTTAACACTGCTGCCTCGCAGCGTTGAGGACCCGAGTTCGATCTCTGCCCCGCTTCACTGTCTGTGTGGAGTTTGCACATTCTCCCCGTGCCTGTGAGGGATTTACCCCCCTCAGCCCAAAGATGTGCAGGTTCGGTGGATTGGCCACGCTAAATTGCCCCTTAATTGGAAAGAAAAATTAGGTACTCTTAAATTCATTTTACAAAACTAATGTTGCTTACAACAATTTGCAAATCTTTAAAGGTTTTGTGCGAATGGCTATTTATTGTGAATTTTGACTCCAGTAGCTGGTGTTGGAGAACACTGCCCTTTCAGCCATCCAAGTTTAGTAAAAGTTTGAGCCAAAGGAAATCGCCCTGGATCCTGCCCATTTAAGAGCTCGTTAATCAGGTCTAGCATAGGCTAGAATGGTAACAATGGTTGTTACTCAACTGGTAATCCAAAGACGTAGACTAACGATCCAGAGGTCGGGGCTCAAGACACACCATGGCAACTGGGGAGTTTAAATTCAGTTAATAGTCTGGATGAAAGCTGGTATCAGTAAAGGTGACCATATAGATCCTTGATTATGGGTTGACTTTTAAGGTCTGTAGAGGCTTTGCAAGCCACGTAGTTAAGGACACATGGGGTGAGTTATAAATGTTAGCCTTTCCAGTGATGTGTCTGTCCTATGTATGAAAAATGTAGAATCTTGCCGCCTCTAGGCTGACCCATCAAAAACTCTGTCATCTCAACTTTAGTTAGACGAAAGTTTGGTTCTTCTATGCTGTATCCATTAAGCACACCAACAACTGGTGCACCATACTTTAAGCAGGTGGTTTTTCCTTTTTAAAAAAAAAAATCTTTATTGTCACAAGTAGGCTTAAATTAACACTGCAATGAAATTACTGTGAAAAGCCCCTAGTCACCACATTCCGGCGCCTGTTTGGGTACACTGAGGGAGAATTCCGAATGTCCATGTTGCTTAACAAGCACGTCTTTAGGGACTTCTGGGAGAAAACTGGAGGAAACCCACGCAGACACAGGAAGAGCGTGCAGATTCCACACATTGACTGGGAATTGAACCTGGGACCCTGGTGCTGTGAAGCAACAGTGCTAACTGCTGCGCTGTGCTGGCCTTAAAATGGAGGTGAGGCTTCCTTCAAGGTTACCTTCTCCCCCACCATGAGTCTTGGTTCCAGTCTCATATTGGCAGTCCTTTTTGCAAGCTTGCCCTCCTGAGGCAGCTTGGCCAGTGAGCAAACAGTTGCTGTTCACTATTCAACTGTATCCCAGAAAGAAGTAGTAATATTGAGTTAAAAATGGAAGATGAGAGGGGTTTTGGCCAGAAAATAATCCTGCCATTAAGCTTGGAGGTAGGACCATGAGACATAGGAGCAGAATTAGGCCACTCGGCCCATCAAGTCTGCTCCATCATTCAATCATGGCTGATATGTTTCTCATCCCCATTCTCCTGCCTTCCCCCATTCCCACCCCGATCCCCTTATTAATCAAGAACCAATCTATCTCTGCCTTGGAGCCACTCAGTGATTTGGCCTCCACAGCCTTCTGTGGCAAAATGTTCCACAGATTCACCACCCCCTGGCTGAAGAATTTCCTTCTCTCAGTTTTAAAGGATTGTCTCTTCAGTCTGAGATTGTGTCCTCTGCTTCTAGTTTTCCTACTACTGGAAACATCCTCTCTACGTCCACTCTATCCAGGCCTCGCAGTATCCTGTAAATTTTAGTAAGATCCTTCTGAACTCCCAACGAGTACAGACCCAGAAACCTCAAACGCTCCTCATATGACAAACTCTTCATTCCAGGGATCATTGTTGTGAACCTCCTTTGGACCCTTTCCAAGGCCAGCACATCCTTCCTTAGATACGGGGCCCAAAACTGCTCACAGACACCTACATGTAGCAATTTGATGCCAAATTATAGGAAAGAAATAAACCCATGCTCAATAGGAACTGAACTGGGACTGCACAAATGAGTTTCTTGCTGGATTGTTAACCTGCATCTGGTTTTAAAATCCTACATTTAATGATGGACTCTGCAACATGGATGAGATTGCATATTGGGATTGTGTGAATCAGATGGTCCCATCATCCGTTTGCTCTGATGCTGTTAATCATGTTAGCTTCTAAAATCTAGGATCTGCTTAGTCACATGTCATTATATTCAATGCTCCATTCTTGAAGATGAGCTTCATTTTTTCACCGGACAATCCAAATCGAAGATTTGTGCAGCACCTCGCCAAAACGTTCTAAGAGCTGGTGACACACAATGAATTGACTTGAATTGCAACGCATTTGTAGCATTTTTTTCCCCTACCTATTGCGAGAAATGATTTGTTAACTAGGTAGCGGTCTGCTGTTCGCACTAGCAATCGCACTCAGGGCATCAAAAAATTGGAGGGGGATCCGAAGGGGAGGCAGAGAGCACAGAGTCTCACTCTATGCAGATGACCTGCTCCTCTACATCTCGGACCCACAAAGCAGCATGGACGGAATCATCACGCTCCTTAAAGAGTTTGGAGCCTTCTCGGGCTACAAACTCAACATGAGCAAAAGCGAGATCTTCCCAGTACACCCGTGAGGGGGGGGGGAGGGGGGGGGGGGGGAGGGGGGGGGGGGGGGGGGGGGGCAGCAGCACTAAAGGGGCTGCCATTCAAACAAGCCCAACACAAATTCCACTACCTGGGGATCCAAATAGCCCATGACTGGAAAGGGATCCACAAATGGAACCTCACTAGTCTGACGGAGGAAATAAAAAAGGACCTGCAAAGATGGAACACACTCCCACTCTCCCTCGCGGGGAGAGTCCAGACGATCAAAATGAACGTACTGCCCAGGTTCCTCTTCCTGTTTAGATCTATTCCGATCTACATCCCCAAGGCCTTTTTCAAAGTGCTGGACAAACTAATCATGGCGTTCGTATGGGGGGGTAAAAAATGCTAGGATCCCAAAGAAGGTCCTACAAAAACAAAATCCGGGGGGGGGGGGGGGGGCTAGCCCTCCCAAACCTACAATTCTACCACTGGGCGGCAACAGCCGAGTGAGTAAGGGGATGGATCCAGGAGCCAGAGGCCGAGTGGGTGCGGGCGGAGGAGGCCTCCTGCATGGGGACCTCCCTCCGGTCCCTCGCCACGGCAGCACTCCTATCCGCACCCAAAAAACACTCCACCAGCCCAGTGGTGACAGCCACCCTCCAGTCCTGGAACCAACTGCGGCAGCAATTTGGCCTGTACAAAATGTCGGACAAAGCTCCCATCTGCAACAACCATAGGTTCACACCAGCACTGACTGACGCCACCTTCAAAAGGTGGAGGCAGGACGGAGGGACACTGACAGGAACCTATACACGGACGGCAGGATCGCAACACTGGACGAACTGACAGAGAAATTTCAGCTATCCAGGGGGAACGAGCTACGGTATCTGCAGCTCAAAAACTTCTTAGGAAAGGAGACAAGGACGTACCCACAACCGCCACGACAGACACTACTGGAAGGCCTACTGGACGCAAGTATCCTAGATAAGGGGAACTGTAGCGACATGTATGACCGACTGGTAGAAAGGGCCGACACTGTACTGGACGCAACAAGAAAGAAATGGGAGGATGGCCTGGGGATGGAGATAGGGTGGGGACTCTGGAGTGAAGCACTACATGGGGTCAACTCCACCTCCACGTGCACAAGGCTCAGCCTGACGCAGCTAAAAGTGGTACATAGAGCCCACTTAACAAGAAACCGTATGAGTAGGTTCTTCCCGGAGGTGGAGGACAGATGTGAACGGTGCCAAAGAGGCCCGGCCAACCACGCCCACATGTTCTGGTCTTGCCCCAGACTTGTGGAGTACTGGACAGCCTTCTTCGAGGCTATGTCCAAAGTGGTGGGGGTGAGGGTGGAGCCATGCCCGATAGTGGCGGTCTTCGGGGTTTCAGACCAGCCAGATCTATTCCTGGGGATGAGGGCGGACGCCCTTGCCTTTGCCTCCCTGATCGCCCGCCGTAGAATCCTGTTTGGCTGGCGGTCAGCAGCACCACCCAGAGCTGCAGACTGGCTGTCCGACCTCTCGGAATCTCTCCAAATGGAGAAAATCAAATTCGCCATCCGAGGGTCAGACGATGACTTCCACAGAACGTGGGAGCCATTCATGCAATTGTTCCGTGAACTGTTTGTGGCCAACGGACAAGAGGAAGAATAGTCGGGTGGCCAAGAATCGGGAAAATGGACGTGAATCGGGGGAAGGTAGCCGGGGGGGGGGGGGGGGGGGGGGGGGCTACGGGTTCGTTATGGGGATTTGTTCTCATGGTTTTATTTCTTTTTCTTGTTAATTTATTGTTTTTGTATTGGAGGGGAGGGGTTACTGTTTTTCTCTGTTGTGATTAAATTCGTTGTTGAAAACCTGAATAAAAATTATTACAAAAAAAAAGGAAGGACAAAGCCGCAAGCGACAGTCTGATGGCTAGCTAAGGCCCAAAACCAAACTGTAAATAAATGCCTATAAACATGTGCCTCGGCCATATTGGGGAATGTAAAATATGTATGCCGGTTAAAGGGGGTGGCCACAGTTGTTATTATGAAGGTGCTTGCCTGTAAATATCCATGTTAATTTTTGCGTGGTTTTTTTTCTAATAATTTGTAATTTGTTGGATATAAAATATGAAAACTCAATAAAAAACATTTCCAAAAAAAACTAGGTAGCGGTCGAAGAATTAACTTTTGCCAAGGCATTGGGTCGAACCTCAGAACGTGGAATAGAATCCAGATTGAGCTGGAAATCTTCAGTTTAGCATTTGACATCTGCAACAAAGCAGCACTCCTTCAGTTCAGCATCAAGCCAGGGTGACAGTGCTGGCAAACGAGGAAGCTGAGAGACTCTAGACATGTACTGGTGTCTGTTTCACATCATTGCTGTAGCAAACATGTGAAACTAACCCAAACCATTTAATAACATGGCTTGAATCTGATTTTTTTTGTTGATTTCCCTCTGGAGGTTTGTGCTGGGCTGGGTGTCAGCTTTCTGTGGTTACCCCTTGATACTTGGCTCTAGAATTTATAAAGGCAGAGGGAGCATGGGAACACTATCACCTCCAAGCTCACCCCCCCCCCCACCCCCCCCCCCCCCCCCCCCCCACCCCCCCCAAGTTCCCCTCCCAAATCACACACTGTTCCAACTGAGATATACATCATCAATCTTTCAGTGGCGGTCTATTGAAATCCTAAAACTCCTGACCCAATGTTAAAGTGTTCCTGAACTTCATCTGAACTTGGCCAACCTGTGTTGATGGGGCAGTTGGGGGGGGGGAAATCATCTGGAATCCCTTCGTCACGATCCGGTCAGCCACGATCACTGAGCCATTGAATGGCAGAACAGGCTCGAGAGGCCAAATGGTGGTCCCCCGTTCCTGTATTCCGAGGCACTTTGATGTCTTCCCATGTCTTTTGACACAGGAACTTGGACTCGGTAGTGGGAAGATGTCTGCAACTCTAACCAAACAAAGAATCCGCACCTTCCGGAGAGCAAGGCAGAATGTTTGGGTGGGAGTTTTCTTTTGTTAAAAAAAAGCCTGTAAGTTACTTTGAAGTTTCCCCTGCTCTCTGTTGTCTTTGGTATTTCGCTGATTGTTTGGTCTACAGGTCACCTCTTTCACCAGTGATGTTTTCAGTATCGTGCTGTGAGCACAAGGTCTGCACAATGGAATCGTGTATCAGTCAGGTGTCGCTGACTGAAAGCTTTTCTATTATTATTATTAAACTGCACAGATCAACCCATTTAGTTAAAAGTCGCACCGGAGTCGGAAGAGAATAGATTTATTTTGTTGTTCGAATTATTTTTCCTTTCAATCTCTTCCTAAAATGTTTTGGTTGTGAGACTGCCTAAGACCTCAGCATTGAGTAAAAACCCCTGTGCATGACTTTGCCTTTCTGTATTTATGCTTTACTAAATTCTCAATTGACAAGATTGTTCACTAAACTGAATGGCAGGGGCACTGGCGTAGACCAGGTAATCAAAACCCACCGTACCACCTTGAAATCGATAAACTTATGGGCCAGAACAAAATGCTCGATTATTGTATAAACTCAACCAGGAGAAATGTCTAAAGAATATAAGAAATAAGCTAAAGGAAACCATGTGGTTGCTCAAGTCTTCTCTGCCATTCAATGGTTTCGCTAATGAACTCCATTTGTTGCCACCTGTCCCAAATCTCTTCATTCCCTTATAGAACCCAAAAATCTTTCAATCTTAGTATTGAATATACTCAACGACAGCGTGCACAGCCGTGTGGGGAAGAGAATGTCAAAGAATCACTATCCTCTGAATGAAGAGGTTTCTCCTTATCTCTGTCCCTATCCTGAGCCTATGACCCCTGGTTCTAAACCGCACTGTTCAGCCAGAGGAACCAAAGATAATCTGGCGTTTATCAAAGCCTACCTTGTCTGTTTCATTTCATTCTCAATTTATTTAAGTCATCCAGATAACTCCAGCTTTGAATGCTCTTCATTTCTTCCTCAACGGGCGAACTCCTTCTTGAAGGTCTTCCACTGATCATTGCCTTTTACCTGTCAATCTTTGTTTCCAATTCAATCTGGGCCCTTTTCAACTCACTCAAATTAACCGTCCTCCAGTTAAGTATTTTCGCCTTTGATTATTCCTTCTTGTTTTTCAGAACTGCTCAGCAATGATCGCCTTTTCCCAAATGCTCCCTCATTGAAATACACTGACATGTTTTTCAGAGATTGCGCCTGAACCTGTCTCCGGTGGAATTCGGTTCTGCTTAGTCTGGGCTTGGACAGACCTTCTATCTGCCTCTTCCCCACATCAAAGGGGGCCTTGTTATATCAGTAATTTGGGACATGAGGTACAGTGAGCAATGTACTCTCTAAGCTGCGTGAACATGTGGCCTTGCAGACCCCCAGCATCCCCGCTTAACTCAATCCTTTTAATGATTCTGTGCGCATGTCTGGGCAAATTAATGTACAGGGACCGCATATTCCGGGAAGGAATTTGAGAATATGTTGATGGTGTCATCGACTTCAGGAAGCGTAGTGGAGAACATGCCCCTGTCTACATCAATGGGAATGAAGTAGAAAGAGTCGAGAGCTTCAAGTTTTTAGGTGTACAGATCACCAACAGCCTGTCCTGGTCCCCCCATGCTGACACTGTAGTTAAGAAAGCCCACCAACGATTCTACTTTCTCAGAAGACGAAGAAAATTTGGCATGCCACCTACGACTGTCAGATGCACAATAGAAAACATTCTTTCTGGTTGTATCACAGCTTGGTATGGAGCCTGCTCTGCCCAAGACTGCAGGAAACTACAAAAGGACGTGAATGTAGCCCAGTCCATCACGCAAACCAGCCTCCCATCCATTGACTCTATCTATATTTCCCGCTGCCTCAGAAAGGCAGCCAGCATAATTAAGGACCCCACACACCCCAGACATACTCTCTTCCACCTTGTTCTGTCAGGAAAAAGATACCAAAGTTTGAGGTCACGTACCAACCGACTCAAGAACAGCTTCTTGCCTACCGCCATCAGACTTTTGAACGGACCCACCTCGTATTAAGTTGAGCTTTGCTCTACACCCCAGCTATGACTGTAACATTATATTCTGCAGTCTCTCCTTCCTTCCCTATGTACGGTATGCGTTGCCTGTACAGCATGCAAGAAACGATCCTTTCACTTATACTAATACATGTGACAATAATAAATCAAATCGAATGGCGAGTTCAGTGTGCTGAGAAAAAAAGTTCCCAAAGTTCTCCACCACTGGAGATTTTCCTCATAGATTTATAGAATTTACAGTGCAGAAGGAGGCCATTCGGCCCATCGAGGCTGCACCGGCTCCTGGAGAGAGCACCCTACCCAAGGTCAACACCTCCACCCTATCCCCATAACCCAGTAACCCCACCCAACACTAAGGGCAATTTTGGACACTAAGGGCAATTTATCATGGCCAATCCACCTAATCTGCACATCTTTGGACTGTGGGAGGAAACCGGAGCACCCGGAGGAAACCCACGCACACACTGGGAGGACGTGCAGACTCCACACAGACAGTGACCCAGCGGGGAATCGAACCTGGGACCCTGGAGCTGTGAAGCAATTGTGCTATCCACAATGCTACCATGCTACCCACACTCATCTCATGCATGGGCCTGTTCTAGACTCATTGATAGAATTTGATCGATGTAATTAGTCAACAATTTCATTATTCCAAATGGAAGGGACTTTAAGAGATGGGACATGCTCCCGCTATCACTGGCGGGGAGGGTACAGACTGTGAAAATGACGGTCCTCCCCAGATTTCTGTATGTCTTTCAGTGCCTCCCCATCTTCATCCCGAGGGCCTTTTTCAAGCGGGTGAATAAGGTTATTTTGGGCTTTGTGTGGACGGGTAAAACCCCGCGAGTGAAGAGAGTGTTGCTGGAGCGCAGTCGGGGGGAGGGTGGGTTGGCACTGCTGAACTTTTGCAATTACTACTGGGCGGCTAATATAGCCATGATTAGGAAGTGGGTAGTGGGGGAGGGGTCGGTGTGGGAGCGGATGGAGGCGGCGTCATGTAAAGACACAAGTTTGGGAGTACTGATAACGGCACCTCTTCCGTTCTCGCCGGCCTGATACTCCACAGGTCCGGTGGTGGTGGCGACTCTGAGAATCTGGAGGCACTGGAGGAGATATAAGAGAGTGGAGGGAGCATCTGTTTGGACCCCGATTTATAATAATCATCGGTAGGCTGGATGGTGGGTTCTGGAGATGGCAAAGGGCAGGAATTAGGAGGGTGGGGGATCTATTTATAGACGGGAGCTTCCCCAGCTTGAAAGCCTTGGAGGATAAATTTGAATTGCCAGCAGGGAATGGGTTTGGGTATCTGCAGGCGCGAGACTTTTTGAGAAGGCAGGTTCCGGCCTTCCTGCTGCTGCCGCCACGGGGGATACAGGACAGAGTGGTCTCCAGTACCTGGGTGGGAGAGGGGAAGATATCAGATATCTACCAGGAACTTTTGGAATTGGAGGAAACTCCAGTGGAGGAGCTTAAGGGCAAGTGGGAAGACGAGCTAAGGGGACAGATAGAGGCGGGTCTGTGGGCGGATACCCGAAGCAGGGTTAATACATCCTCATCATATGCCAGGCTTAGCCTGGTACAGTTCAAGGTGATCCACCGGGCACACATGACGGTGGCCCGGATGAGTACGTTTTTCGGGGTAGAGGATAGATGTGCGAGGTGCGCGGGAAGCCCAGCAAATCATGTCCACATGTTTTGGGCATGCCCAAAGCTTAGAGGGTTTTGGCAGGGTTTCACTAAGGCAATGTCCACAGTACTAAAAACACGGGTGGTCCGAGTCTGGAGCTGCCGATCTTTGGAGTGTCGGAAGAGCCGGGAGTTCAGAGGGTGAAAGAGGCCAACGTCTTGGCCTTGGCCTCCCTGGTAGCCCGGAGACGGATCTTATTAATGTGGAGGGACTCGAAGCTCCCGAGTGTAGAGACCTGGGTTAGTGACATGGCTGGGTCTCTCAGTCTCGAGAAAATAAAGTTCGCCTTAAGAGGGTCAATGGATGGGTTCACCCGGAGGTGGCAGCCGCTCGTCGACTTTCTTGGGCAAAATTACAATGTCAGCAGAAACAGAATTCCAAGGCGCGGGGAGGGGGGGGGGGGGGGGGGGGGGGGGGGGGCCGGATTGGTGTTTTATGATTGGGGTGTGTGAAGATTGGGATGGGGATGGAAATGTTTATTGTACCATGTTTATGTCGCTGTTATTTGTTATTATTATAAAAACTTGCAAATACCCTAATAAAAATATTTTTTTAAAAACAATTTCATTGTTCTATCTTGTAATCTTTCCTCATCCAACAATTCCTCCAATGGGATCGAGGTTCCCAAGACACCTGTGCATTTCATCTTGTTCTCACACCATTACCTCTGGTATTCCCCCACCATCTCTCGGTCTATCCATCCCTGACATATATGCCAACCCTTGAAAATATAACCCAGACACACATCCATTTTGACATGATGGTAATGACACCCAGCTCCACATATCTTGATCCCCTCCACTGTTATTGATCAGTTGTGTATTCTTAAGGACTACGTGTTGAATCCCAGTTTAGTAGTGTAAATAAAATCATAGCTTTGTTTAAGTTAAAGCTATTTTGTGGTCTTTGTGAACACTATGCCAACCATTTTAAAAATAAATTTAGAGTACCCAATTCATTTTTTCCAATTAAGGGGCAATTTAGAGTGGCCAATCCACCTACCCGGCACATCATTGGGTTGTGAGGGCGAAACCCACGCAGACACGGGGAGAATGTGCAAACTACACACGGACAGTGACCCAGAGCCAGGATCGAACCTGGGACCTCGGCGCCGTGAGGCAGCAGGGCTAACCCACTGCGCCACCGTGCTGCCCCTAGTCCAACCATCCTGAAATAATCAATGCAAAGAACACCAACTCTCCACTAATGCTGGCTTTCCTGATTCTACCCTCCATAAGGCCTTGGCCATCCAAAACACAGCAACCACCCCTCCTAACACATACCAGCCCCCATTCTCCTATCTCCCCAGTACTTGCTGACCTACACTGGCTCCTAGTTTTTTTTTTTTTTAATTTAGAGTACCCAATTATTTTTTCCAATTAAGGGGCAATTTAGCATGGCCAATCCACCTACTCTGCACATTTTTGGGTTGTGGGGGCGAAACCCACGCAGACACGGGGAGAATGTGCAAACTCCACACAGGCAGTGACCCAGAGCCGGGATCGAACCTGGGACCTCAGCGCCGTGAGGCGGTTGTGCTAACCACTAGGCCACCGTGCTGCCCCACTGGCTCCTAGTTAAGCAACGTCGTGATTTTTAAATTCTCATCCTTGTTTCAAAATCCCTCCATGGCCTTGCCCCTCCCTATCTCTCTACCCGCCTCCAGTCACAAAGCCCTCTGGGATCTTTCCGTTTTGCCTATTTCAGCCTCCTCTGCATCACCCACTTTCTTTGCTCTACCACTGGCGGCCGTGTCTTCAGCTGTCACTGTCATAAATTCGGGAATTTCCTCCTTGAATCTCTCCAGCAACTTTTTCCGCTTTAAGACATTTCCTAAAACCTTCCTCTTTGACCAAATTTTAGATCACCTGACCTTAAACCGTCTGTGCCTCGGTGTGAAATTGTGTTTGGTAACTTTCCCGAGAAGTATTTTACTGATGTTTTATTACATTGAAGGCGCTGTGCAGATACAAGTTGTTGTTGCTGTGATGTCTCATTTGAACGACCACACCACCAGCAGTGCGGCACTCCCTCAGTACTGACCCTCTGACAGTGCAGCACTCCCTCAGTACTGACCCTCTGACAGTGCGGCGCTCCCTCAGTACTGACCCTCTGACAGTGCGGCGCTCCCTCAGTACTGACCCTCTGACAGTGCAGCACTCCCTCAGTACTGACCCTCTGACAGTGCGACACTCCCTCAGTACTGACCCTCTGACAGTGCAGCACTCCCTCAGTACTGACCCTCTGACAGTGCAGCACTCACTCAGGACTGACCCTCTGACAGTGCGGCACTCCCTCAGTACTGACCCTCTGACAGTGCAGCACTCCCTCAGTACTGACACTCTGACAGTGCGGCACTCCCTCAGTACTGACCCTCTGACAGTGCAGCTCTCCCTCAGTACTGACCCTCTGACAGTGCAGCACTCCCTCAATACTGACCCTCTGACAGTGCGGCACTCCCTCAGTACTGACCCTCTGACAGTGCGGCATTCACTAAGTACTGACCCTCGAACAGTGCAGCACTCCTTCAGTACTGACCCTCTGACAGTGCAGCTCTCCCTCAGTACTGACCCTCTGACAGTGCGGCACTCCCTCAGTACTGACCCTCTGACAGTGCAGCACTCCCTCAGTACTGACCTTCTGACAGTGCGGCATTCCCTCAGTACTGACCCTCTGACAGTGCAGCACTCCCTCAGTACTGACCCTCTGACTGTGCAGCTCCCCCTCAGTACTGACCCTCTGACAAAGCGGCACTCCCTCAGTACTGACCCTCTGACAGTGCGGCACTCCCTCAGTACTGACCCTCTGACAGTGCAGCACTCCTTCAGTACTGACCCTCTGACAGTGCGGCACTCCCTCAGTACTGACCCTCTGACAGTGCAGCACTCCCTCAGTACTGACCCTCTGACAGTGCAGCACTCCCTCAGTACTACACCAGGTGTGATAGCCTCGATCATGTGCTCAGGTCCCTGGAGTGGGGAGTTGAACTCACAAACCTGCGGCTATAACTACCCAGCAAAGGAGAGGGAGTGAGAGCTGAGAGAGACAAAAAAACCATCAGTCACTTTCCAAAATCTGCCATTGCCTTTAATTCCAGCTACTCTTCCATTGTTGCAAACAAAATAACATCTTTCAGTTATTTCCTGTCCGATTAATTGCCTGTCCCGTCTGAGAGAGAGAGAGAGTGAGAGAAAATAGCTTTAATGAGGTTGCAGCAACTGTGCAAGAAAACTGCGTCACCTTAGGCACCAGTTTTGTCATTTTGGGCACCTTTGTGTCACTTTCGAGTCACACGATGATTAATGTCCTTAGAAAAAAAACTTTCTCCCTCAACTTTATCCCACTCGGTCAGGGCTCCCATTACCGATGTATCTTTGCGATCGGAAACGGTGAAGAAAAATATCGGGGCTTTTTTTTTGTTGTAATATAATGGGTTGACAGGAAGGTAAGGGTTATATTATTATTATCAGAGGTGGCACTGTCGGCACTCAGAGGAATGAATAGATCTGTCAGTACCAGAGCTGCAGACAAAATTCAAGCCTCTCCTCCCCTTTTCAGCGTTGACCACCCGTGTCTGCCTAGCCCAGACCTCTCGCAGGCAGCCAATTTGTTGGACGAGACAAGCGCAATTAATTTCCCCTGGCCTCGCCGAGCCCTTGGTTACTGGACGAGAGCAGCTGGCCGGCTGCTGATAAGATGCGCCTATTCGATCTGAGACGTTTCATTGCCTGAGCTGTCAGCCTACAATGGCTGGGCAGTGGGAGACCTCATTGCCGTGACTGACAGGTCTATTTATCCACTGATTCTCTTCCTTTTTTTTTTTTCCCCCAGCTCTTGCCCATTACCAGCCCAGGCTGAGCCTGTGACGGGGAGCAAAGAGCTCTCCTCGTGCTCTCTCTTCAATATCACAATGAATATGTCTGCCATTCCCTCAGCTCACCGGCAGATAAAGGCCTGTCAATTCACGTCCTCTAAATCTGGGCAGTTTGATTAATGGAGGCGAGAGCAACAAGATCGCCAGCCCCAATTCTTTTTCTCTTTCTTTCTTTCATTCTTCCTTCAGTAGTTCTGTCAGCCATCAAAGGGGGTCATAAATGAAATAAACACAAATGAGGAATGGAAGGAGAGCTCGCGTCATACTAGGCCAAGAAATAAGAAGATTGTCCCTGTTGGGCAAGGATCAAATTTAAGTGCTGTTGAAATATATTTTTCTCTTGCTCAGACTCTGATGAGATGCAAGCAATAAATCTTCGTCTGTCAAAGGTGATTGTTGATAGAAAAGGCATTTTTACACCACGTTTTGATGGGGAGGAGACAGGTGGTTTGAAGAGGAGCATTGCCCTTCACCATCCCAACCTAACAGAGGAGGGGCCCGACAAAAGGGAGCACTGTTCAGCTGTCAACTCCACACAACACTGGCGCTTTGTTACAATCACTCCTCTCCCTGCAGCTCTGAAGGAAGATAGTAAAAAAAAAACAGGCTAATATTTATATGCTCCCTTCAGGCATCTCTGAATTCTTTGCCCTCGCTGGTGGCTCGTGCGCAGGCAAATGACATATTGTGCAGAGCAGTGTAATCTCAAACAGCACTGTGCGCAGTCGATCTTTCCTGTACTTGAACCAGGCATGCTGGAAGGGGACTGAGCGAGCTTGCTGTAACACAGTGCAACGCCAGTCCTTAAGATGGAGCAACAGATGAGGCTCCAATTTTAAAAAAAAGCCTTTCTTGGGGCAAGGCTGTAATGCCAGTATTTATTGTACATCACTGCAAGTCCCTTGAGAGAAGGTGGGGTTGAGCTGCCTTCTCGAGCCGCTGCAGTCCATGAGGTGTAGGTATACCCACAGTGCTGTCAGGGAGGGAGTTCCAGGATTTTGCACAGTGAAGGCACGGCGATATATTTCTAAGTTGGGGGTGGGGGGGGCGTTTTTAACTTGGAGGTTGGCGTGGAGGGGGGCGGTTTTCCCAAGCTTCTGCTGCCCGCATCCTTTGAGTTGGTAGAGATCATTCGAAGGACAGCAGTGTTGCAGAACGCCCTTTCCTCAGGGTTTACAGGTGCATCAAATTTACAGGACATTTGGCCCAACAGGACATCGGCCTTCTGCCACTCACCTTCCACTTACCCTTCTCTTCCTCGGTCCCTTGTGAGGAACACAGGATTTTAGAGATTTTGGATTATAAACATTTGGCAATTTAAGGGTTAAAAGCCTGGGTTTGAGTGTGTTTGACTGCAGTAGTCATGTTTTTAAAATAATCATGTTTTGAGAGAACAGAAATCTTTTAGGAGCCAGAGATGTTCCAGGATTTTGACCCAGCGACATTGAAGGAACGTTAATATATTTCCAATTCACGATGGTGAGTGATTTGTGTGATAATGTAGAAATTGTTATACATTATATTTTGTTGTAGTAATGTTATTAAAAACCTTGGGTTCAAATACATACAGACAGAATGTCTGCTAAAGCTGTGATTAAGGAGTTGGAAGGTGAGGTAATCATTGATTTTAACCATTTACTTGTTTACATATAGGTGGCTAATGGAATATTGCTTATATGCTGTTAGGCGAATTGGGCATTCTGAATTCTCGCTCTGTGTACCCGAACAGGCGCTGGAGTGTGGCGACTAGGGGATTTTCACAGTAACTTCATTGCAGTGTTAATGTAAGCCGACTTGTGACAATAATAAAAGATTATTATTATGCTGTCACGATTACTTACAGACACCACCTGAAACCCCAGTTGCCTCTCTATGGAAGATGTGGAAGTAAAGATGAGGAGAGAAATTAACTGAGTGGAATTTCCTGAGAGGGTTTCACAGTGAGATCGGTGAAAGATATTCCCATTATCTTTAATTAGTGACAAAGTGAACACGGACACTGGACCAGGGGGCGGATCTACTGTGAAAGTAATGAAGCAGGAGCTTCTGGGCCCCTAATCCCAGAGGGGCCCTAGAAGTGACTTTAGACCACTTTGCTTAAACATTTTGGGTCTAATGTATGAGAAGGGGTTTAAAAAAATAATAGTATTGATAATATAGTGTAATTCAATACAAAATAATAGTTAAAATAAAAATTAAAAGGTTATTAAAGTATCATGTAGGCTAGCCGTAAACAAAAAAAACGTTGAAATTAAGGATGTTTCATTCTAAATATATTTGATATAAAATAATTATAAATAATTTAAAACACTGTTAACATTTATGACAGACATACAAACAGTAGATGATGTGTCGTCACAAAAAAGGGGAGCCATTGAAAAGGCAATCACAATGCTAACGTGACGCTTCAGCGTGATAGCACTCGTGATAGTGATCTAGACAAGAATTTTTTTCAACAAAGTGTATGTAAGGATGCAATATTTTAATTACCCCTACTCAAAAATAAATGTTATATTTAGAAAAGTAAGGTAAGTAATAAAGGTGAAATAGTGTTAGATTAGCCTCGGCCTATTGTTTTTATGGAGAGGTGATAGGAAGGTAGGCTATGACAGCACAGCCTAGGCTAATACTATATTACAAGTATTTATGAAAAAGTAATAAAAGGGTGAATTTGTGTTAAATTACAGGTGTTTATTATGAAAAGTGTTCACATAATGGTAAAATTGTGTTACATTACCTTAGCCTATGAGTTTTGGTAGCCTAATCTTGCCTAACTTAGTCTAGCCTAGTGTAGGTTAGCTTGAACATAGTTTAGCCTATTTATCTTATTTATTATAAATCTTTAAAAATGGCGCTTTACTTTCTGAGAAGGGTTTTTTTAAAAAACCCTTTCTCAGAAAGTAGACCTAATTGTTTTTTTCCTTTCGAAGAATGCGACAATAGTCACACGACTCAAAGTGATTAATTTTTTTGTTGTATATATTTCAACAATCCCAAAGTTTGAGAGTCAGCAGCACAGATGTTGTAAAGGTGGAGTGTTGCGGTAAGTTGGCTGTTCTACTGTGGCTAATGTAATTTGTTTCCCTTTCTCTACCATGACTGAGGAGCGCTTAAATTCTTTATGCATATTGTCTCTCGAAAATAGCATTGCAAGGAAGCTCTCATACTAAACTGTAGGTGAATATGTTGCTGGAAAAAACAGAAAAAAGTGTATTTTGTAAAATGTGCTTCATGTAGTATGTATGCTCATAGGTGTCTAAAATAAAAGGTTATATTGACTGTGGTCTTTTCTATGTTTTATTTTCATCATTCTATGATGCATCATGCATGTATATAACATTTCCCTAATTTTCATCCCCCCCATAACTCGAAAACTATAAGGCATAGGAAATTTTTATTCACACCAGTGACTTTGACATGTGAGATAATCCAGTACGAAAATGAAAATTGCTTATTGCCACGAGTAGGCTTCAAATGAAGTTACTGTGAAAAGCCCCTAGTCGCTACATTCCGGCGCCTGTTCGGGGAGGCTGTTACGGGAATCGAACCGTGCTGCTGGCCTGCGTGGTCTGCTTTCAAAGCCAGCGATTTAGCCCTGTGCTAAACCGGCAGCACGGTAGCATTGTGGATAGCACAATCGCTTCACAGCTCCAGGGTCCCAGGTTCGATTCCGGCTTGGGTCACTGTCTGTGCGGAGTCTGCACATCCTCCCCGTGTGTGCGTGGGTTTCCTCCGGGTGCTCCGGTTTCCTCCCACAGTCCAAAGATGTGCAGGTTAGGTGGATTGGACATGATAAATTGCCCTTAGTGTCCAAAATTGCCCTTAGTGTTGGGTGGGGTTACTGGGTTATGGGGATAGGGTGGAGGTGTTAACCTTGGGTAGGGTGCTCTTTCCAGGAGCCGGTGCAGACTCGATGGGCCGAATGGCCTCCTTCTGCACTGTAAATTCTATGATCTAAGCTAAACAAGTACAGCAATTTTAATCAAAATCTGAGAGGTAGTGGTGAAATTTAAAAAAAATTTGTGGTGATCTGTCGTGGAACAACCCCATTGAAGAAGATAATAGTGGTTACCCAGACCTCGTTGCTGGTTGCGAAGGGGACCCCATAACAGTTCAAGCTTCAGGGCCCCAGAAATGTAGGTCCCCCACTGCACTAACACTGGGTGCAAAACAAAGAGGGAGATTTTAAAGAAATGATCTGCTTAGGGGATATGGACATCGCCAAAACGGGACATTAAAGGTTAGACCAATAAACATTTGCAGGAAAGCAGTGACGGAGGGGTTCAATAGTGCGACTCCTGTCAGCGAACATGCAATCCAGAGATTGAGTGCAAATCCTGCCACTTCAATCTGAAACCTGTGAGGCTGTCAGATTGTTGTTAAATTCGACCAGTCAGTTAACACCTGCAGCCTTGAGCCTACGTGTGACTCCAGACCCACATCAAAATGGGTGACTCTTAAATGCTCTCTGAAGTGGGCGAGTAGGTGTTTCATCATAGATAAGTCTGTATATCAGTCAGAAAGACAAGGAGGGCACATATTACTTCTTAGAAAATCAGGATCTAAATGGATAAAGGAGAAAAGGGATCTGGGAGCACAAGTACATAAATCATGAGAAGGAACGAGATGGTTAACGAGAGGGTGGCATCGAGATATCGTCACTCGATGCGTAATCCAGGCTAATGCTGTGTGGACAGGGGTTCAATTCGCATTATGGCAGCTGATGGAATGTAAATTGAATGAATAAATATGGAAGTAAAAGCTAGTCTCAGTAATGTTGAGGGTGAAGCCATCCTCGATTGTTGAAATGTCCTTTAGAGAAGGAAATCTGCTGTCTTTACCTGGTCAGGCCCGAACGTGACTCTTGTGTTTGACTCTGAATTTCCCCCTGACGGGCAGAAACGCCGATGATGGTCGGCCAACAGGAAACTCAGAGTTGGGGCAGCACGGGAGCGCAAGGGGCTAGCACTGTGGCTTCACAGCGCCAGGGTCCCAGGTTCGATTCCCGGCTTGGGTCACTGTCTGTGCGGAGCCTGCACGTTCTCCCCGTGTCTGCGTAGGTTTCCTCCGGGTGCTCCACTTTCCTCCCACAGTCCAAAGATTACGTGGATTGGCCGTGATAAATTACCCTGAGTGTCCAAAAAGATTCAGAGAGGTTATTGGGTTACGGGGATAGGGTGGAAGTGAGGGCTTAAGTGGGTCGGTGCAGACTCGATGGGCCGAATGGCCTCCTTCTGCACTGTATCTTCTATTGTGTAAATCAACCTTTTTCCAGCTGACAGATGTGACAAGTAGCGTGTCATAGGGATCAGCGTTGGTAGAATTGAAAACTAAATGTGAGGTTAAACTTTGATTGAACCTCGGCACAGTGGCACAGTGGTTAGCACTGCTGGCTCCCAGTGCCAGGAACCCCAGTTCCATCCCAGCTTCGGGTGACTGTGTGGAGTCTGCATCTTCTCCCCGTGTCTACGTGGGTTTCCTCCGGGTGCTCCGGCTTCCTTCCACAGTCCAAAGATGTGCCGGTTAGGTTAAGGGGTTATTAGGACAGGGCGGGGAAGCGAGCTTGGTTGGGGTGCTCTTTCCAAGGGCCGGTGCAGACCTAATGGGCCGAATGGCCTCCTTCTGCACTGTAGGGATTCTATGATTTCTGGTCACCATTATTCCAGAAAAGACATCGAGCCACTAGAGAGGGTGCTGAGAATGATACCCGGAATAACCCCATCAGGAGACGATGGACAGGCCGGTTTTCTCTTGAACAAGGAAGGCTGAGGGGTGACCTAACAGAGGCCTTTAAACTTCTGAAAGGTTTTGATTGAGTGGACACAGTGAGGCAGAGAGGCACTAAAGGCCGTCGCTAAAGGTTATTCACCAAGATGGCCAATGGGGAATTCAGGAGAACGATGAGAATGTGGAGCTGTGTCCCACAGGGAGTGGGCGGGGTGAATCGTATCGAGATGTGTTGGCAGCAGAATAAGTACAGGAGAAATAAATAATGGCTACGCTGATGAAGTCTGGTCAGAACAGACAGGAGGAGGCTCGAGTGCAGCATGACCAGCAGCATGGTGTTGGGCCGAATGGCCTGCCTGGGGACAGTATTTCACATGGAATTGTTTGTATGAAACCCACTCCCATCTCTGGGCAACTAGGGTTGGGCACATTAATAACAGCCTGGCCAGTGACATTGAAGGAACAAGAATTCATAGAATTTACAGTGCAGAAGGAGGCCATTCAGCCCATCGAGTCTGCACCGGCCCTTGTAAAGAGCACCCTACTTAAGCCCACACCTCCACCCTATCCTCTTTATCCCAGTAACCCCACCTAACCTTTTTAGACACTAAGGGGCAATTTAGCATGGCCAATCCACCTAACCTGCACATCTTTGGACTGTGGGAGGAAACCGGAGCAGCCGGAGGAAACGCACGCAGACACGGGGAGAACGTGCAGACTCCGCACAGACAGTGACCCAAGCCGGGAATCGAACCTGGGACCCCTGGAGCTGTGAAGCAACTGTGCTAACCATGAGCCAAGGGAGCGGGTGGAGTATCGCCTTCCAGTGGTGATCTGCATGGTAACCGGGTGTCAGCTCAGGTGCGGAGCCAACGCCGGCACAGGCTCGATGGACTGAGTGGCCTCTGATTGTCGTGCATTTTGCAATGACTAAGTCATTGTGCGTAACGATTATTTTACACGTTGTGAAGATCCTACCGGACTGAATTAGAGACACGATTTGCTCTGTGATAAATCGCTGCTTCTAGAAGGTTCTCTTTTTCTCTGGGATTAACGGACTGGGGGATGGAAGAGGCTCTTTATTCGTACCCAGGTCCTCTGTGTATCAGGCTGCAGAGTGAGCTCAGAGTGTGTGCTGCTGCTGCTGCTGCTGCTGCTATTTCACACAGACCAACAGCCTCAAGATCGCCTGCACTGATACCAGACACAATAGGGATGACCTACAACCTCCATCGATCACATGACCCAGGCCAGACACAACACAAAGCCACCTGCCTGGGTCGATGTTGAATGATTGACGTGCGGCACGAGGATGGCAATTGAAAGCTGAATCGGCTTCCTTCACTACCTCTGGTTCATGCACAAACAACCCAAATCTTTACGGGGGTGCAAAACCCCGAGAAACGCTTCACGGGCGAGTGGATCGCAAAGAGAGATATTGACCGGACGACCGGCGGTAGGTATCAACGAGCATCCCACGGTGAGAAAGAGAATTGGAGAGTGTTAGAGAACGAATTCCAGCATCTAGGCCTCACGCTGCAGAAGGTATGGCCGCCAATAGACAGCGGGGCACGGGGGGTGCAGGGGGGCGGGGGGGGGGGGGGGGGGGCAGGGGGGAGGGGGGGTGCAGGGGGGGGTGCAGGGGGGGGGGGGGGGGGGGTGCAGGGGTGGGGGGCGGGGGGGGCGGGGGGGGGGGGGGGGGGTGCAGGGGTGGGGGCAGGGCGGGGGGGCGGGGGGGGAGGGGGTGGGGATGAAGTGATTAAAATTGGGAGGCTGGAACTTGAGGAGTGCAGAGACCTTGGAGGCTGGCGGGTTTGAACGAGATTTCAGAGATAGGGGAGTGGTTGCCAACTGTAATTAAATATTGATGAGACCATCGATTCACGCGACACGTGGTTAGATGCGAACAGTGGTTTTAATCGTCTTACAACACAGCCTGCCTGTGACGAGATGAACTCTAGATGAACTGGCAGGCAGGCTCACAACAGCAACCTTTATACTTCCGGTTAGTGGGAGGAGCCATGGGTGGAGCCATGGCCTGAGCCAAGGGTGAAGCTCAGTACAAGCTCATCATCTCCCCCTATGGGTAGAGCCGCGCAACTACACATGATCTGGTACAAGGTACAGGCTCAACACATGTTGTACAATACAGTGTGGATTAATAGTGTTTATAATTCACCACAAATATATTCCGGGAGGTTGCATCACATGACTCGTGCCCCCCCCCCCCCCCCACAGCCATTCCTTGACCAACACATCCAGCCCTGTGTCACGCTGCCTTCCTCCGCCAATCAGAATGCTCAAAGACCCATTACCCATGATGCCTGACTGTCAAGCACACAGTCGTTTTACCCATTTTCGATATTTTTACATCTGGTGAAATTTTCCAAAGACGATTTAAACAAATAAAATCTCTGTTCCTGCCCCGATGGTTTTTCTCCAGGTCGCAAACAGCAGCGTCCTGGAGATCGATCTTCAATTCCCGGAGACTCCGGGCCCATCCTGGAGGGATTTGGCTGCAAACAGGGATGGCTGTTTCAAAATGGAGAGGCCGCTGGACGAGGACCAGGGTCGGTCAGTGAACACGGCCAGGGACGACATCGATGAAGCGGCCATTCTGCAGACGTACGGACAGAGATCATCGTGCTGGGAGGTGGTCAGTGCTCAATCCCCCATCTTTCCCCCCTAGAGGATGGGAGACGAGGGGTGGGGGGGGTGGTGTGGGGGGGGGGGGGGGGGGGGGGTTGATGGTGATTAGTGTCAACCTGAACCGAGCTCCAGAATGACCCCTGCTGACAGTGCGGCACTCCCTCAGTACTGACCCTCTGACAGTGCAGCGCTCCCTCAGTACTGACCCTCTGACAGTGCAGCACTCCCTCAGCACCTCCTTCAAGCGTAACTCTGCAATGGGCAAGTTCCATTGGCTAATCATTTGAAAAATTGCAAATGGAGGCTGGATTAGCTGTGTGGTGCATTCTTCAGCATCAATGTTTGTGACATGAAATCCTTCCCATTATACGGTACTTTCAGCAAGAGATGATTGCACCCTGCCCTTGCCTTGGCTGCCCACAGGCCAGTTAACTTGGCCTTTTCTGATGGTGTGTTGGAGTTTGGCTAACTCTCTGAAAAGTGGTCAGATGGCTCCCTCCGCAGGCCTGCCAGGGTGTTGCGACTGTGGAATCCCCCTGAATAAACTTGTCAAGGGTGAGGCAGGGGCCAGCTGACAGATCCAGAAGAATGTGAGGGACAAGCAGTCATTGTTTGAACACCTGCAGGCCTGCCTGCAGATGGTAAGTGTTAATGACTCCCAGCTTCCACCAGAGAACAAACTTTGCTCTTTTGCCAGGAAGCAGGAAAAGACTGTCACAACAGCAGTCTTGGCAAACGACCGCAGGACTGAGGGAGTTAGGCATGAAACATTCGGAAAAAATCAGAGCAAAAGATTCCACATAGAATCGCTGTTGTGTTAGCACAGAACCCACTTCAACAGAAGCTCGAGGAAATCAGCACTGACTGGAAATTCAAAGGTCACGACTGTCAGAGAGTTTATGGAAGCAAACAGTCAGAAGTTAAATATCGACCCCGCCACAAATTCTCAGCAAAATTGTTTTGTTTCTTTCTTCTCATTTCTGAAAAGGTTTTTGGTCCTGGGACCGTGGCCAGAGGGGCTGTCTCTAACTGGGACCCTGACCACAGGGTCTGCCTCTAACTGGGACCCTGTCCACAGGGACTGTCTCTAACTGGGACCCTGTCCACAGGGACTGTCTCTAACTGGGACCCTGGTCAGAGGGTCTGTCTCTAACTGGGACCCTGTCCACAGGGTCTGTCCACAACTGGGACCCTGGTCAGAGGGTCTGTCTCTAACTGGAACACTGACCACAGGGACTGTCTCTAACTGGGACCCTGACCACAGGGACTGTCTCTAACTGGGACCCTGACCACAGGGACTGTCTCTAACTGGGACCCTGTCCACAGGGACTGTCTCTAACTGGGACAGGGTCAGTCTGTAACTGGGACGCTGTCCACAGGGACTGTCTCTAACTGGGACCATGGTCAGAGGGTCTGTCTCTAACTGGGACGATGTCCACAGGGACAGTCTCTAACTGGGACACTGACCACAGGATCTGTCTCTAACTGGGACACTGTCCACAGGGTCTGTCTCTAACTGGGACCCTGTCCACAGGGACTGTCTCTAACTGGGACACAGTCCACAGGGTCTGTCTCTAACTGGGACCCTGACCACAGGGTCTGTCTCTAACTGGGTCCCTGACCACAGGATCTGTTTCGAACTGGGACCCTGTCCACAGGGTCTGTCTCTAACTGGGATCCATGTCCACAGGGTCTGTCTCTAACCGGGACACTGACCACAGGATCTGTTTCTAACTGGGACCCTGTCCACAGGGACTGTCTCTAACTGGGACCCTGACCACAGGGACTGTCTCTAACTGGGACCCTGACCACAGGGTCTGTTTCTAACTGGGACCCTGACCACAGGGTCTGTTTCTAACTGGGACCCTGACCACAGGGTCTGTTTCTAACTGGGAATATGTCCACAGGGACTGTCTCTAACTGGGACCCTGTCCACAGGGACTGTCTCTAAATGGGACACTATCCACAGAGAATATCTCTAAATGGGACCCTGTACACAGGGTCTGTCTCTAACTGGGACCCTGTCCACAGGGACTGTCTCTAACTGGGACCCTGTCCACAGGGACTGTCTCTAACTGGGACCCTGCGCACAGAGACTGTCTCTAACTGGGACGCTGCCCACAGGGACTGTCTCTAACTGGGACCCTGCCCACAGGGACTGTCTCTAACTGGGACCCTGTCCACAGGGACTGTCGCTAACTGGGACCCTGCCCACAGGGACTCTCTCTAACTGCGACCCTGTCCATAAGGGCCTGTCTCTAACTGGGACTCTATCCACAGGGACTGTCTGTAACTGGGACACTATCCACAGGGTCTGTCTCTAACTGGGACCCTGTCCACAGGGTCTGTCTCTAACTGGGACCCTGTCCACAGGGTCTGTCTCTAACTGGGACACTGACCACAGGGACCGTCTCTAACTGGGACCAGGTACACAGGGACTGTCTCTAACTGGGACCCTGTCCACAGGGACTGTCTCTAACTGTAACCCTGACCACAGGGACTGTCTCGAACTGGGACACTGACCACAGGGACTGTCTCTAACTGGGACCCTGTCCACAGGGACAGTCTCTAACTGGGACACTGACCACAGGGTCTGTCTCTAACTGGGACCCTGACCACAGGGACTGTCTCTAACTGGGACCAGGTGCACAGGGACTGTCTCTAACTGGGACCCTGACCACAGGGACTGTCTCTAACTGGGACCCTGTCCACAGGGTCTGTCTCTAACTGGGACCCTGACCACAGGGTCTGTCTCTAACTGGGACACTGACCACAGGGACCGTCTCTAACTGGGACCCTGTCCACAGGGTCTCTAACTGGGACCCTGTCCACAGGAACTGTCTCTAACTTGGACCCTGGTCAGAGGGTCTGTCTCTAACTGGGACCCTGACCACAGGGTCTGTCTCTAACTGGGGCCCTGACCACAGGGTCTGTCTCTAACTGGGACACTGTCCACAGGGACTGACTCTAACTGGGACCCTGGTCAGAGGGCCTGTATCTAACTGGGACTCTGTCCACAGGGTCTGTCTCTAACTGGGACCCTGACCACAGGGCCTGTCTCTAACTCGGACCCTGACCACAGGGACAGTCTCTAACTGGGACCCTGTCCACAGGGTCTGTCTCTAACTGGGACACTGTCCACAGGGACTGTCTCTAACTGGGACCCTGTCCACGGGGACTGTCTCTAAATGGGACTCCATCCACAGGGACTGTCTCTAACTGGGACCCTGTCCACAGGGACTCTCTCTAACTGGGACACTGTCCACAGGGACTGTCTCTAACTGGGACCCTGTCCACAGGGACTGTCTCTAACTGGGACACTGTCCACAGGGACAGTCTCTAACTGGGACCCTGACCACAGGGTCTGTCTCTAACTGGGACCCTGTCCACAGGGACTGTTTCTAACTGGGACACTGTCCACAGGGACTGTCTCAAACTGGGACCCTGTCCACAGGGACTGTATCTAACTGGGACCCTGTCCACAGGGACTGTCTCTAACTGGGACCTGAACCACAGGGACTGCCTGTAATTGGGACCCTGACCACAGGGTCTGTCTCTAACTGGGACCCTGTCCACAGGGACTGTCTCTAACTGGGACACTGTCCACAGGGACTGTCTCTAACTGGGACCTGAACCACAGGGACTGCCTGTAATTGGGACCCTGACCACAGGGTCTGTCTCTAACTGGGACCCTGTCCACAGGGACTGTCTCTAACTGGGACACTGTCCACAGGGACTGTCTCTAACTGGGACCCTGTTCACGGGGTCTGTCACTAACTGGGACACTGTCCACAGGGTCTCTAACTGGGACCCTATCCAAAGGGACTGTCTCTAACTGGGACCCTGTCCACAGGGTCTGTCTCTAACTGGGACCCTGTCCACAGGGTCTGTCTCTCACTGGGACCCTGTCCACAGGGACTGTCTCTAACTGGGACCCTGTCCACAGGGTCTGTCTCTCACTGAGACCCTGTCCTCAGGGACTGTCTCTAACTAGGACCCTGACCACACGGTCTGTCACTAACTGGGACAGGGTCTGTCTGTAACTGGGATCCTGACCACAGGGACTGTCTCTAACTGGGACTCTATCCACAGGGACTGTCTCTAACTCGGACCCTGACCACAGGGACAGTCTCTAACTGGGACCCTGTCCACGGGGTCTGTCTCTAACTGGGACCCCGTCCACAGGGTCTGTCTCTAACTGGGACCCTGTACACAGGGACTGTCTCTAACTGGGACCCTGTCCACAGGGACTGTCTCTAAATGGGACAATATCCACGGGGTCTGTCACTAACTGGGATCCTGACCACAGGGACTGTCTCTAACTGGGACCCTGTCCACAGGGTCTGTCTCTCACTGAGACCCTGTCCTCAGGGACTGTCTCTAACTAGGACCCTGACCACACGGTCTGTCACTAACTGGGACAGGGTCTGTCTGTAACTGGGATCCTGACCACAGGGACTGTCTCTAACTGGGACTCTATCCACAGGGACTGTCTCTAACTCGGACCCTGACCACAGGGACAGTCTCTAACTGGGACCTGTCCACGGGGTCTGTCTCTAACTGGGACCCCGTCCACAGGGTCTGTCTCTAACTGGGACCCTGTACACAGGGACTGTCTCTAACTGGGACCCTGTCCACAGGGACTGTCTCTAACTGGGACCCTGGTAGAGGATCTGTCTCTAACTGGGACACTGACCGGGACTGTCCTAACTGGGACTGACCACAGGGACTGTCTCTAATGGGACAGGGTCAGTCTGTAACTGGGACCCTGTCCATAGGGACTGTCTCTAACTGGGACCCTGGTCAGAGGGTCTGTCTCTAACTGGGACGATGTCCACAGGGACGTC